>NC_136262.1:141109947-141259947 GCF_964187855.1 Myxine glutinosa | reverse complement strand
TGGCTTGTGGTCGACAAAGGCCGTGAATGGGCGGCCCTCCAGGAGGTGGCGAAAATGGCGGACGGCCAGGTACAGCCCGAGGAGCTCGCGGTCGAACGTGCTGTACTTCAGCTCGTTGGGCAGGAGTTGCCGGCTGAAGAACGCGAGCGGCTGCCAGGCCCCGTTCACCCATTGTTCATGGACCGCGCCCACGGCATAGTCGGAGGCGTCCGTGGTGTTTATGGTGTTTACGTCCGTGGTGTTTACGTCCGTCCGTGATGGGGGCATGGGGTACCGGGTGGGCCAGCAGCGTGGCGTTGGCGAGGGCCCGTTTCGCGCCGGCAAAAGCCGCGTCCATGTCCGTGGACCAGACGACGTCGTGCTTCGCCGGCTGGCCGCGGAGGGCGGCGTACAAGGGCCGCATGAGTTGCGCCGCTCGGGGCACGAAGCGGTGATAGAAGTTCACCATCCCGAGGAACTCCTGCAGCGCCTTGATGGAGCGGGGGCGCGGGAAAGCGGCGATGGCCTCGACTTTGGCCGGCAGCGGCACAGCGCCGTTCCGGGTGATGCGGTGGCCCAAAAAGTCGATCGTCGCCGCACCAAAGTGACAATTGGCCGGGTTGACAATTGAGCCGTGCTCGCTGAGGCGGCCGAAGAGCGTCCGGAGGTGGAGGAGGTGCTCGGCTCTGGACGTGCTGGCGACGAGGCTGTCGTCCAGGTAGGTGAAGAGGAACGGCAGGTCACGCAGCATGCCGTCCATCAGGCGCTGGAACGCCTGCGCCGCGTTTTTGAGGCCGAAGGGCATCCGGAGGAACTCGAAGAGGCCGAAAGGTGTGATCACGGCCGTCTTCGGGATGTCGGCCGGGCGGACGGGCACCTGGTGGTACCCCCGAATCAGGTCCACTTTAGAAAAAATGGTCCGCCCCACCAACCGGGCGGAAAAATCCTGGATGTGCGGGACGGGGTACCTGTCGGGGGTAGTGGCATCGTTGAGGCGGCGGTAATCGCCGCATGGCCGCCATCCGCCCCCCGGCTTCGGGACGATGTGCAACGGCGAGGCCCAGGCGCTGCCGGAGCGCCGCACGATGCCGAGGCGCTCCAGCGCCGTGAACTCGGCCTTGGCGACGGCGAGTTTGGCGGGATCGAGACGGCGAGCCCGGGCGTACACCGGCGGGCCCGTAGTGGGGATGTGATGCTCGATGCCGTGCCTCACCGCGGTGGCCGAAAACGTCGGCCGCGTGAGGGCCGGGAACTCCGCGAGGAGACGTGCGAAGTCGTCCGCCAATGGGAGGTCGCAGGAAAACTCGGTGGGTGCGGCCCGGCTCAAGGCACACGCCAGGGAGCTGAAAGTCTCGGCGCTGATGAGACGCCGGCGTTTCACGTCGACCAGCAGCCCGTGGGCGCACAGGAAATAGGCCCCGAGCAAAGCCATGGGGACGTCCGCCGTCACGAACTCCCAGTGAAAGAGCTGGCTGCCGAAGCGGAGGGCGACGGTGCATGGGCCGAAGGTGCGGATGGCGGAGCCGTTGGCCGCGACCAGTGGGGGGCCGCAAACGGCGGCCCGCCTGTCCTCCGCCGAAGCGGGAATGACGCTCATCTGGGCGCTGGTGTCGCAGAGGAAGTGCCGCCCCGACGCTCGGTCCGCGATGAACAGCTGGTTTCCAGAACGGCCGGCGTTCATTGCTGGGAGGGAACGCCGGCTCGCCCGTTTCCCGACTTGCCGAACGTGCACGGGGGTCGGCATGATCGGGCCTGCCGCCCGAACCTGGCGTGGAAATAGCACCAGGCCGGGTCCGGCGGGGGCTCCGGTCGACGCGTCGGGACCGGGCGACGCGGCGTCGCCGCTGCCAGTCGTGCCGGCCCGGCGGTCTCCGGGAAGGAAACTGCGTCGGGCGGGTGGGCGGGAAGGCTCCCAGCCGCCACCCCGACGAGCTGGCTCGCCGCTCCGGCGAGCTGGCTTGCCGAAGCGATCTTGTCGGACTCCTTGGCGAGGTCGCGGGGGTTTACGATGGTCGTACTTGCCAGGGCGACCCGTACCGGGGCCGGGAGCTGGCGAAGAAAGAGCTTCTGAAACAGGAAATCCGAGGGGTGCTCGCCGAGCAACGCGAGCATGTAGTCCATGCGCTCGGACGGGCGCGTATCGCCGAGGTCAGGTAGGTCGAGCAGGCGTCGTGCGCGCTCAGCCGGGGAGAGGGCGAATGCGCCCAGCAGAAGTGCCTTGATGGCGTCGTACTTGCCGTCAGCGGGCGGGTTCTGGAGGAAGCTCAGGCAGCGGGCGGCGGTCGCGGAGCCGAGCGCGGCGACCACGTAATGGTAGCGGGTGGCGTCCTCCGTGATGCCACCCAGGGCGAACTGGGAGTCCGCCTGCGCGAACCAGACGGCGGCATGTGCTTCCCAGAAGGTGGGCAGCTTGAGGGACACTGCGGTGTCCATCGCGTGTTGCAAATTCGTGGTCACCAGTGAAGGAGCCCGGGCTCCAGCATGAGACGGACAAAATGACGGGCAGGACACAAACTCGTCCGAGAAGATATTTATTCTCAAAACCAACTCGGGAACACTGAAAAGCCCGTTTATCGGGCTGCATTATAAAGCACAACCAGAAACCGAAACCGAAAGCCACGCCTCTCAAGCGAGGCGTGCTTCGGTGGTCACGTGATCAACAGGTGTAGCTGATTATACCCGCACGCGCGGCACGCTTTGGTGGTCACGTGACCAGCCACTCTGGCGCCGTGGTTCCCCGCCGGTGACGTCACCGGCTGGAGCAAGGAGATTCTGATGCTGGTCTTGCTTGGGGGACCCATGGGTCGCTATAATATCAACATTTACCTCAGCGAATGTCAATCGCGGTGTCAGTATTTGATGAACTTATAAAGACTTAGGTGAGTTATAAGTGTGACAAGCATGTGCACGGGATTCTTCCCAGAAGAATGAGTGGTCGCATTAGCCTGTACGACTTAAAATGAGCGAGTTTTGTTTTGACGTTTGGGCCAGTTTTACATGTTGTATTACTAAGGAATGAAATGAAAGTTTTCCTGGCTTACAATTTTATTTGAAGTCACACATGCCTCAAAATACACTCACTTATATAGAATTGAACGCTGAATCCGAAAATGTAAGTGAAATTGCCTTGTATTTTAAAAATATATTATCTTCTATATATTCTAAATATATATCTGTGCAGTGTCTGTCTTGTGTTGTCACTGAACTACTCCCTCAAACTTTTGTGAAATCGTACTATTCCAACTTGACCCACGGCGGGAGTATGCGCTCTACTGAGTGGCGTTCTAGTTCAGCTTTTACTCACGGCTGTAGAAGATTGACTACGATAATTCAGCTCAGCTTTTAATTGCGAAATTGGCCCAGCCCGGCCGAGGCGGCCTCGCCACCTAGCCTAAAACCTTTCCGGGGCCCGTCCCGACATTTTTAGTTCTTTTTGAATGAATTTGCTACTATAATTCAGCTTTTACTTGCGGCTGTAGAAGATTGACTACTATAATTAATTCAGCTCAGCTTTTAATTGCGAAATGGGCCTGGCCCGGCCGAGGCGGCCTCGACCGGCCTCGCAACCTAGCTTATAACCTTCCCGGGGCCTGTCCCGACATTTTTGTTTCAGAGGTTTCCTCCTATCTTTCACCGTTCAGGAGATTAGCGCGTGCAGACAAACAAACAAACAAACAAACAAAAATTTTCTTATACCTATATATATTTAGATAGATAACACAAGTTATAAAACACAAGTTATAAAACAACATCGTAAAACTAGGAACAGTAAATAAACAAGTAAAACAACATAAGTAAAACAAAACACAAGTAAAACAAAGTAAGTAAAACATAGTAAAAACTAGAACGGTACTCAGTAGAGAGCATACCTCCGCCTGGTTGGCCACATCACTCAATGGTGAAGAATCACTTTAAAAAAAAACTCTACTAACTGGATCCGGATCTTCAGCAAAATTGAATAGATTCTTCCTTGTCACACACACATCCTGTCCACCAAGTTTCGTCCAAATCCATCCATAACTTTTTGAGATAACCCGCTATGTATCGTATTTGGCCCTATCTCCCAATAGTGAAGAATCACTTAAGATAAAATTATTCTCATATCCGAATCCTTATTCAGATCTTCACCAAAATCGAATCAAATCGTTCTTGTCAGTCACCCAAACGGTCCACCAAGTTTCGTCCAAACCCGTCCACAACTTTTTGAGATATCCTGCTATGTATCGTTTTTGGCCCGATCTCCCAATAGTGAAGAATCACTTAAAATATTCTAGTAGCCGGATCCGAATTAGGATCTTCACCAAAATCGAATCATTTTGTCCTTGTTACATACACTACATCTCTGCCAAATTTTGTCCGAATCCGTCCACAACTTTTTGAGATTTTATGTTTTTTCTTTTTTTTGTATACTGAATCGAGGCTCGTGAAAGAGCTAACATTTATTTCACAAACAAATCAACCAGACAAACAAAATATACAAAAAGAGGGAGTGGAAGACAAGATGGGGAGAGAAGGGGAAGCACACAACCACAACATTTGAGAGCAGGGAGAAGTGTGGGAGGGAGAGGGCTTGGGGGCAGGAGGCGTGGGAAGGGGAGGGGGGGCGGAGGGGGGAGATGTATAAAACACAAGGGGACCGAAATTAGCGGGGGTAGAAAAGATCAAGGTTTTGGATGGGGGAGGATAAGAGATGGTGGTGAACAGCTTTTTAAAGACCTGGAGGGTGGAGTGGGATTGAAGAGAGTGAGGGAGTTTGTTCCAGAGGCGGGAGAAAAGAGGAATGAAGGAGTGAACGTGAGCAGAAAGTCTTGATTTTGGCAGTTAAATCCGGATCTTCAGCAATATAGGTAGAGCAAGAGATATTTTGTTCACAAACAAACAAATGGACAGACAGAGGTGAAAACATAATCTCCATCCACCTTTGGTGGCGGAGGCAAAAACAAAAAGAAAATAGTTAAGTAAGAAACACAAGTTGTAAAACTGGCTTGGTAACTTAAGTGTCGATCTTACTTCCATCCTTCTGAAGGAGTCATTAAACTAGTTGTACTTTACGCTTGCATTTGCTTGGTTTTGGCTACACTGGAATGGTTTTGGCTACATATGTTGTCCAAATTGCATGTGCGCGTTGAGTTTAGTTCTGTGACTTTATCTCAATGGGAACCCTTCCTGGTCTCCAGCTGCTGCAACAGCACAGTGAGGCTATAAAAACGGTGAGCATCCATTGAAAAATCTGATCAAACTGCCATCTATATGGTCATGGATCCTCTTACCGGATCAATTCAAGTTTTTGAAACATATTATTGGATAATTTGAATGTATGTGATTGCAAAGGTAAAAACCTGATTAACATCATACCCACTTCCTGACAGGGCAACACTGTTGTTGGTGTTTAACCTGCCAAGAGGCCTTGTATTCTGCTTCCTCTGTTCACATTACATTTAACATCTGTGGTTACAAACGTAGACTAATAAACATTAGACATTAATGTTAAACATTAAACGTACACATTAAACGATTAAACGTCGACATTAATGTTTTCTGGTTATCATTTTGATTTCATTAACAGGGGTAAATTGAGGCAAAATAACCCTGGCAGAAAAGGTGAGGCAAGTTGAGGAGGGGCAGATCTTGCTCTACCTTTCTCAACTGCCATTTTGCCCGACATTAATCTAACTTTTGGGGAGTTTTCGGGAATGATTTGTCTGTAGATTTTATGATGAATGCCTAGAGTCTAACTTATAAATGTATTTCAGCATCATCGCTGCCCTTCTCGTCGCACTCAATGGGCTCACAGCATGCTCACCAAGCACACACTGCCCCAACATTGTCATACCTGCACTTTCGTGCCAAACGCCTGCGCTTCTGCCTTCGCCGAGCAGTCAAGTCATCGGCCTTTTACTGGGCTGTCTTGGCCGCTGTTGGTCTCAATTTATTGTGTGTCGCACTCGTCCACCACGAGCAACCCCTGTGGCTCTCAAAATGCCTCTGTGAGTCTGCTTTTTAATTTTCATTAGTCCTTCCCCCATGCAGGTGGAGACGGGATTTTGCAATAATCGCTTCTATGTGTGTGTGTGCGTGTGCGTGCGTGTGTATGCGTGTCTGTGTCCGTGTCTGTGTCCGTCTGGTCCATAACGTTTTTTCTATTCGAGCTTTTGTCATAAATATTTCAACAACGCTTTATTGTGAGAATAAGGAGAAAGCAAATAATAATTTTGTCAAAAGGTCAAAGGTCAGCATCACCTAACATCATCAATTTTCATCCAATTGACCTGAAATTTTAATTTACCATTTGAGCTTTATCATCAAATTTTCAACAAAAATAATTTGCATTTGGCGTCACAGAATTGTTTCGCCAGTCAAAAGCTAGAAGCCGATTGGTTGTTTGAGATCAAAAGGTCAAGGTTGCATAAAATCATCAATTTTCATCCGATTGACCTGAAATTTTAAAAATTTGCATATTAGGTCACTGAAATGGTTCACCAATCAAAAGCTAGAATCCAATTTTGGTTTTTTCACATCAAAAGGTCAAAGGTCAAGACTATATAAAATCACCAATTTACATCCGATTGGTTGTTGTTGTTGTTGTTGTTGTTGTTGTTGACCTGAAATTTAAGCATTTGCGTATTGCGTCACTGAATTGGTTCACCAATCAAAAGCTGAAAGGTATTCAAAATCTTAGATCAAAAATTGTTTTTTAGATCAAAAGGTCAAAGGGGCCAATGTTGCATAAATCATCAATTTTCATTTGATTGAATTGAAATTTGAGCAGGGTTTGCATATTGGGTCACTGAAGCCTTTTGTTTTTTTAGGTCAAAAGGTCATGGTCACCTAAGATCATCAATTTTTTTGTATTTTTTAAGCTGTTTTTGTCATGTTTAGTATACTGAAGAAGAAGAAGTATTAATACAAATTGGACATGGATGGGCTTTGCATTTTCAGATGTTTTCTAGTTTTTCATTTGGTTCTTTGTGGAAACTCTACTCTGGCCTTTTCCTGTTTAGTTGCTTTTGTCTGTCGAAAGTGAATTAGATATATTAATTAGTGGTTGAGTTATTCATCCTTATGCATGAGTGATTAATCCTGTCTGAGGTATTAATGACGTAAAATGTCTGATCAATAATTTACTGATACTGGTTTCCCATTTTTTTTTAGCTCACCTGGAACGAAGTTCCGGGGAGCTTATGCGATGGCGCGTTGTCCGTCAGTCCGTAAACATTTGCAACTTCTTCTCCAAAACCGCTGATGGGATTGTGACCAAACTGGGCACAAATGATATTTGTTATGTTGTGACTAAAGTTTGTTCACGGCATTAAAAATAAATCTGCCCCCTTGGGGGTATATGGGGGGATGTTGCCCCCCAAAATAGGTATTTTCTTTCTTCTCAGAAACTACACATGCAATTCCGATGAAACGTGACCACAACCTGCATCACCGATGATGTACCAACGTTTGCTCATGGCATTAAAAAAAATCGGGGTCTAAGGTAGTCTGTGGGGGTGGGAGGGGAAGGTTGCCCCCCCAAAATAGGTGTGTTTTTTTTGTTTGTTTGTTTAAAGTCTTATGATTACGTTTCTGTGATTCTACATGCTGCCCTGTCTTCTAGCAACCATTGAAATTGGTTAAAAATGCCATGATACGGTTTAAAATACCTGTAGTCAGTGTAGTATACTGCTTTATTCCACCAGGTGAGTGCCCATGGGTATTGCCCCATGTTCTTCTTCTTTTTTATATTTTGATCTTGGGTTGACATTCCATCATTTTAATTCTGTATCCTTCTTTATTTCTATTTTTCTCACTGTTCTGATCCATTCTACTTTTCTCTGAATTTGATGTATATCTACTTTTTCTATCATTACACTCCGTGGACTACAATAAATGTTGGTCATTCTTAGCTTTATTGCTGCCCTTTGGCTTGGTTTGCAATCGTCGTCGTCGTCGTCATCATCATCATCATCATCATCATCATCATCATCATCATGTACCATGCTCTTTACAGATCGTCGATGCTGCCAAAGCTGTCTCTTGACAAGGGTAATGCTGCAGGGGTGGTTTGGAGTTGCTTTCCCAGCAGTCATTCAGGGCAGGAATTTGGAATTTAGCCAGGGTGCTGGTGATATCTCCCTGACCTTTCGCAAAGAAAACTGCAGAATCTTTAATGTCTACCAACTAACGCTAGCAGACGAGACACCCAGTTTAACATCCATCTGAGGGACGGTGTACGCATTGATATATTGGTGAAACAACAAGGCGACAGTTTATAACTGGGCTGTGATTGGAAGCCATGAGTCTTGACAGCTCAGAGTTGAGTTCTGCAATACCCTTGAGTAACATGTTCTACCTTGCTTACCTGTTGCTGTGAAATTGCTTATAGGCCTCTTGGCAGCTATTATGTAGATTATGAAATGTGGTTTCTCAAGTAACAAACAGACACTTCTCGAATTATAGTAAGATGCTGCAGCAAAAGGTTTAAATTGTAGATTGATGAACAGGAAATGATCGTGGCCTACCTGTGGAGATGATATGTGCAAAGCGACGTAGTGCCACGCCGTGACATTTCGCCTGAGTTAAACTTTGATGCAGTTCGAGTTTTCTCTGGACCCGGATCCTAATCCGATTCCTCTCATATTTTTATGCTATTGGATTTTAAATGCCTCATTTATGTGCACTTAATTCTTCCCATCTTGCCAAGAATGAATGTCACTCAGTTTTTGTATAAATATTAAATGCCAGAATTGATAGATTTTGTATAACTGGCTCAACCTTCATCCTTTTAACTCCATGTCCCAAATGTAAACATTGATCAACTTAGCCTTTTAAACCAGTTTAACGTTTGAATCCTGATAAATCCATGTCCCACATGTAAAGGTTGCTCAACTTGGCCATTCAAAGCACCGTCAGCTTATTCTGCTATTCGAGATCGTTTAAGGAAGCATTATGACTCGGCAAATCCTTGCAACCAGTTCACAACGACCATTGGTACATCGGTCATTTAAGGAGCGGTTGAAAGCCCCTTGGCTCATGACGTTTGTAGTTTTTTTGTGTACATGATTGAGGTTCGTGGAAGAGTTAGAGCAGAATGGAAAGGAACAAAATGGAAAAGGGGAAACACCAACAGCAGATTAGAAGTGAGAGTGAGATCAAGGGGAGGGAGGGAAGCACACAAGCAAAATTAAACAGTAAGAAGAAGAATAGGAAAGTGGGGATGAAACAGAAAAGGAACAAACCAACTAACAAACTAAAAGAGGTGGAGGAAAGGGAGAATTTGACAATAACCTGGAAAAGGGAGTGCTTGGAAATGGGGTCGTTTAGGATTTTGGGGCAGAAGAGATGATGAGTCTGGATGGGGGTGTGACCTGATGTCGTAGTAAACAGCTGTCTTGAAGCCCTCGAGGGAAGAATGGGACTGAACAGACTAGGGAAGTTAGTTCCACATGTGAGGACAAGAGGAACAAATTTGTGGAGGGGAGCACTGAGTGTAGATTTTGAGAGTTTAACAAGAAGAGGATTACTTGCAGACCGTTTGCACCCTGTAGAAACCTGGGAGGGACAGAGCCAATAGAGGGCAGAGGGTGCAAGACCAAAAAGGAGGCGGTAGAATTCAGAGAGGCCACCAACCCATCTGTGATGCGAAAGTAACAGGCCTAGAAACTCAGCTTTGTCAAGGGAGATCCCAATGATTTTGAGGGCTTTACTTTCCATGACATCAAGAAGGGCAAGATGTGAGGCAGGGTGCCAGCCTATAAAGGAGGGCAGTAATACATCACGCTGTGAATAAAGACCTTGTAGGTTGTCAAAAGTTCAGATTGGCCAAGGAAAGACATTGCACTATGAAAGATGCCCATTCGGCAGCTGGCTTTGGAGGCCATCTTGAAATATTGTCTGCACAAGAAAGACCATGGCTGATGGTGAGACCCAAAACTTTGAGTGACTTCACCTCTTTGAGTAGTTTGCTTGGGAAATAAATGGGACGGTTTACTAGACAGCCCTTTCAGAGAGACAGGGTGAGTGTGTGTGATTTGTCGGGGTTGAAAGTTGAAAGACATACGAGGTCTGACAATAAAGTTCCAGGACTGATGTTTTTTTCTCAATAGGTCGCAGCACGGGCTTTGGTTTTGTAATTGGACATGGGTCGTAATCATCCTGTCAGTACAGTACTGTGTTAGCCATAATATTGATTTGTTTGTTTTTTGTAGCCGTACTGAAGTTTTGTTAAAATTGCAAGTGTTGCAATTGTGTTCTGAAGGTGAACGCCAAATTTTTGGAGCAGAGAATCATCATCAAGTTTTTGTTAAACTAAAAGAAAGTGGCATGGACATTTTAAACAAGTTGAAGTTAGTGTACGTAGAAGATGCAATGTCAGGATCATGTGTGCTTTAGTGAATCAAGAGTTTTGTGGAAGGGAGTATGGACATGAATTATGTAATGCAGTCAGGATGCCCATCCAAAACGAATGAAGATGTTGAAAGGGTGAGAATGTTGGTCTGATTTGACCTACGTTTGTCAGTCAGATTTATAGCGGACCAGTTGAATTTGGACAGAGAGACGGTTTGGTTGATTTTAACCAAAAAACTCAAAATGAGAAAGGTGCGTGCCAAGATGGTCCCAAAGAACCTGAACAATGAACAAAAAGAGAGGCTCCAGGTTTGTTCTGACCTGTCAGGATAGAAGGGAAAATGGATGGAGCAAAATGTAGAAAATCCTAGAGGAAAACCTGCTGCCCTCTGGAAGAAAGCTGAAATTGGGGTGGAAGTTCACCTTTGAGCATGACAACGACCCAAAGCACACAGCCATAGCTACACTGGAGTGTCTAAGGAACAAAAAGATAAATATCCTTGAGTGTCCAAGTCAGAGCCCCGGCCTAAATCCAATCGAAATTCTGTGACACGACTTGAAGATTGCTGTCCAACGATCCTTGTACAACTTGACTGAGCGTGAACAGTTTTGTACAGAAGAATGGACAAATATTGTCCAATCAAGGTGTGCAAAGTTGGTAGAGACCTATCCCAACAGACTCACAGCTGTAACTGCTGTCAAAGGTGCTTCCACCAGGTATTAACTCAGAGGGGTGGACATTTATTCAACCAAGACATCTAGTTTTGTATTTTTAATACATTTTATGAAATTTGTAGAATTTCTTTTTCACCTGGACGTTACGATGTGTAAATAAAGGTGGAACAGAGGCATAAAAGGTCTGATTTAATTCCAGGTTATAAGGCAAGAAAAGGTGAAAATTTTGAAAGGGAGTGTAGACTTTCTATAGGCACTGTATATCATGACTCTTTCTGACCTTCCTATCCCCCTCATTTTCCCTATTAATTTAAAGACGGGCTTTAATATCAACTTTAACAAACTCATGTAGCTAATGCACAATATACCTTTTAGGTGTCAGTCCTCGCTACTGATTTGTGGAATATTCCCAACATTATTTTTTAAAATTTTTATGTTGGAGTCTACAGGTACGAACTGTATAGCTCTCATCGAGGCTGGGCCTTAAATAAAAGAGAAGAAAGGTGTATGATGTTTGTTTGTAAGAAAGAGAGATTGAAGCTAGCCCGTTTACTATAGTTCGGGTGAGATAGTAAGTAAGACCAACAATCCTGACACGGAGAGTGTAAGATGGTTCCGGGCACCACTTTAACGCTCCTAAGTCAGAACGGTAGTACTACCCTGGGCGGTTGCTGTCTACAACCAACCACTGTTGTAATTTGTTGTCAAGAAAGGGTTGTGAATTTATATCGGTGATAATCTGCTTCTTATTTTAAAAAAAATTATTTCCTTTCTCCCCTTCTCCCCCCACATCTTTTAAATTCTGTATTATCTTCCCTTCTTCCTGCACAGACTATGCAGAGTTCATCTTCCTCTCCCTTTTTATCTTTGAGGTCGGGCTGAAGCTACTAGCCCTTGGACCACAAGCATATTTCATCTCATCCTTCAACTGTTTTGACTGTGTGGTGAGTCCCCATTCCAATCATGGCAGTAATAACTTTTCCTTTTGGGGAAGCGGTCTACAGTCACGTGAAAAAGTAAGTACACCCCATGTAAAGTTTTGACTTTTTCAACATATTTCAACATTCAGCTATTTGATCTTCATTTCAACAATATTGATAGATAAAGGTGATATAATATAACAAATACCATGAAACATTTACATTTTATAGTCCATTGTATAATTTAAATAAACATAAATGCAAATTTCACATGTGGAAAAAGTAACTACACCCCTACATTTATCACTACTTCAAATACCTAAAATTAGAATCAGGTGCAAATGATTAGAACATCATTAGAGAGGATCTTGGAGGAACCCGTCTTATTTAAACCTCAGACATTTAGTTTGGTTTGCTCTTTGTTGTTGAAGTGTGCGGTTTCACCATGCCTAGATCAAAAGAGCAATCTGAGGCCTTCAGAAAGAAGGTTATAGATGCCTACGAGTCTGGGAAGGGATTTAAAAAGATCTCCAAACAATTTGAAATCAATCATTTGACTGTCCGGGAAGATCATTTACAAGTGGAGAAGATTCCAAACAACTGCCAACTTGTTCAGGCCAGGCCGCCCCAGCAAGTTCAGCCCGAGAGCAGACCGCAAGATGCTGAAAGACGTCTCTAAGAACCCCAGAATGTCATCACGGGACCCACAGGTAGCTCTTGCCACTGTTGATGTCAAAGTGCACGAGTCTACCATTAGAAAGAGGTTGCACAAATTTGATCTACATAGGAGGTGTGCCAGGAGGAAACCTTTGCTGTCCAGAAAGAACATCAGGGCAAGACTAAAGTTTGCCAATGAACACCGAGGCAAAGACCAGCACTTCTGAAACAATGTGCTCTGGACAGATGAGTCAAAGGTAGAGCTATTTGGCCACAGTACCAGAAGATATGTTTGGCGAAAACCAAAGACAGCATTTGACCACAAGAACCTGATACCAACTGTAAACCATGGTGATGGAAATATTATGGTTTGGGGCAGCTTTGCTGCATCAGGGCCTGGGCAGCTCACCATCATAGAATCCACTATGAATTCTTCATTGTACCAGAGGGTGCTTGAGGATAATGTGAGGCCATCTGTCAGAAAGTTGAAGCTCAACCGAAGGTGGACCTTGCAACATGACAATGACCCTAAACATACCAGTAAATCCACCAAGGAATGGCTGAAAAGAAATAAATGGAGGGTTCTGGAATGGCCAAGTCAAAGCCCGGATCTAAATCCCATCGAGATGTTGTGGGGGGATTTGAAACGAGCTGTGCATGCAAGAAACCCCTCAAACATCACACAGCTGAAAGAATTCTGCATGGAGAAGTGGGCAAAAATTTCTCCCAGTTGATGTGAGAGACTGGTAGACAGTTATAAGAAACGCCCACTTGAGGTTGTTTCTGCTAAAGGGGGCAATACCACCTATTAGAGCCAAGGGTGTACTTACTTTTTCCACATGCGAAACTTGCATTTATGTTTATTTAAATTATACAATGGACGACAAAATGTAAATGTTTCATGATATTTGTTATATTATATCACCTTTATCTATCAATATTGTTGAAATGAGGATCAAATAGCTGTATGTTGAAATATGTTGAAAAAGTCAAATCTTTACATGGGGTGTACTTACTTTTTCACGTGACTGTATGTTGTGGTGGACAAATGTCTGCGTCATATACGCTAGAAAGTGCTGCCCCAGCGCAGAAAGTAGTCACTACTTTTTTGTGAAGTGTTGAAAGAGTAAGTAATGACACAAATGATGCAACCAGCCATTCAGATATTAATTCACATATTAAGTTATCCCCAATTAGTGTGTGTGTGTGGTGTGTGTGTTTGGTGTGTGTGGTGTGTGTGTGTGTGTGTGTGTGTGTGTGTGTGTGTGTGTGTGTGTGTGTGTGTGTGTGTGTGTGTGTGTGTGTGTGTGTGTGTGTGTGTGTGTGTGTGCGTGCGTGTGTGCGTGGTATTATAATATGAAATATAAATTTTCCTTCGTAAGGTGTAGGGAAGTGTTTTTGGCACCCACAAAAAATAGGGGGAAAAAAACAAATTGACGCCGAGCAACGCCGGGTACTCCTGCTATTCAAAAATAGGACCACGGGTCCTGGAGCTCACTTGTATCAGGAGCAACAGTTAATGGCGTCAGAAAATATTGAAATTTTGTTCATGCACAAAATCTGGTCATGTGATTGGTTGAATGGAAGCCCCCTCAATCTTTTTGTGTTTTAGGTGTTGCTCTTACACGAGCCTCGACTTTGTATAAAAAAAAATTCTTGAGATACACTACATGACCAAAAGTATGCGGACACCCCTTCTAGTTAGTGGATTCGGATATTTCAGCCACACCCATTGCTGACAGGTATATATAATCAAGCACACAGCCATGCAATCTTCATAGACAAACATTGGCAGTAGAATGGGCCGTAATGAAGAGCTCAGTGGCTTTCCACGTGGCACCGTCATAGGATGCCACCTCTCCAACAAGTCAGTTCGTCAAATTCCTGCCCTGCTCGAGCTGCCCCGGTCGACTGTAAGAGCTGTTGTTGTGAAGTGGAAATGTCTAGGAGCAACAACAGCTCAGCCACAAAGTGGTAGGCCACACAAGTTTACAGAATGGGACCACCGAGTGCTGAAGCACGTAGTGCGTAAAATCGTCTGTCCTCGGTTGCAACACTCACTATCGAGTTCCAAACTGCCCCTGAAAGCAACGTCAGCACAACAACTGTTCGTCGGGAGCTTCATGAAATGGGTTTCCGTGGCTGAGCAGCCGCACACAAGCCTAAGACCACCATGCGCAATGCCAAACGTTGGCTGGAGTGGTGTAAAGCTCGCCGCCATTGGACTCTGGAGCAGTGGAAATGCGTTTTCTGGAGTGATTAACGTTCTCACACTTAACCTGTGAGAACTTCACCTTCACCTTCCACTTCAGCAGTGGAAATGCCTTTTCACACTTCACCATCTGGCATTCCGACGGACGAATCTGGGTTTGGCAGATGCCCGGAGAATGTGACCTGTCTGAATGCATAGTGCCAACTGTAAAGTTTGGTGGAGGAGGAATAATGGTCTGAGTCTGTTTTTCATCATTCTGGCTAGGCCCCTTAGTTCCAGTGAAGGGAAATATTAACGCTACAGCATACAATGACATTCTAAATGATTGTATGCTTCCAACTTTGTGGCAACAGTTTGGGGAAGGCTCTTTCCTGTTTCAGCATGACAAGGCCCATGCTCAAAGTGAGGTCCAAACAGAAATGGTTTGTTGAGATCGGTGTGGAAGAACTTGACTGGCCTGCACAGAGCCCTTACCTCAACCCCATCAAAAACCTTTGGGATGAATTGGAACACTGACTGTGAGCCAGGCCTAATCGCCCAACATCAGTGCCCAACCTCACTAATGCTCTTGTGGCTGAATGGAAGCAAATCCCCGCAGTTCCAGCATCTCGTGGAAAGCCTTCCCAGAAGAGTGGATGCTGTTATAGCAGCAGGGGGGGGGGGGAACCATGTCCATATTAAATTAATGCCCATTATTTTGGAATGAGATGTGTGATGTTTGGGTGTCCACATACTTTTGGTCATGTAGTGTATGTATGGCAATAAAATCACATAAAATCCCATTTGATTATAATGGGGTTAAATTGTTGTCCTGGAAACTGTTGACATGTCAAAATGGCAAAATCGATTGTTCTAATTTTTGGTGAACCAATTCAGTGAATCAATATGCAAATTCTGTTCAAATCTCAATGGGATGTAAATTGAAGATCTGCATGTATGACGGTTTTAGGTGTCAAAGGTGTGTAAATGACTAAGAGGTCGAAAAGGGACTATAAAGAGTTGAAAGAATATGTTCCAAAAGTAGTTCGGGCATAAGTGGGTTTAAAGGGTCTAAATGGGTCGAAAGAGTCAAGTGGTCTAATCATTCTTATGGGCCGAAAGTGTCGTAAGGATCTTAAAGGTCCAAAGGATCTAAAAGGTATAAAGGTGTCTAAAGGTATGCTTGAGTAGGAGTCGGAGTCTAACGTTGGTACCCCCCCCCCCCCCCTCTCTCTCAAACCTGCTGTTGGGGTCCCTCCCCCCCCCCCTACCCACCAACCCCCTCTCTCTCTCTCTCTCTCGCTCTCGCTCTCTCTCTCTCGCTCTCGCTCTCTCTCTCTCGCTCTCGCTCTCTCTCTCTCTCTCTCTCGCTCTCGCTCTCGCTCTCTCTTCTGTTCATTTTGTTCTGTTGTGTCCCGATCCATACAGTGTTCTAGCCCTTCCTTGGACTTGGTATACAAAAATCAAAAATAGGGGCAATTCCCCTGGGCTCACCTGGTAGAACCAGGAAACCACTGGCAGGCGTGGATGACCCACTAAATATGTAATGGATAAGAAGGTAAATATATATTCTGGGGGGCAAACTCCTGATTTATTTAATGCCGTGATCAAACTTTGGTACATCATTGGTGATTAAGGTTGGGGTCAAGTTTCATTGAAATCGTGTGTGTAGTTTCGGAGAAGTTCCGAGTGTTTATGTCCTGCCTGACTGACTCTGCCTGACTTACGGACACTGAACGATGCTAATACCTTACCTGAACAATTTTTGTTCCATGTGAGCTAGAAATGGGTCTAAAAGGACTAAGAGTCTAAGTGGTCTAACAGGGTCTAAAAAAGTCTAATGTGTTTAAAGTGTCTAAAAGGGTATAAACTCGAAAGGGTCAAAAAGGTACGTTCCAATAGTACATAAATTAATTGATGTAATTAATACATGTAGTCTCGGTCCAATAATACGTAATTAATAGACATATTCACGTGGGTCAGTGGAGGCTTCACCGCCCACCCGTGTTTTTCAGTTGTTATAAGTGCACCTGATTCTAATATATATATATATATATATATGTCTGTGTTTGACTGGCTCTGGCAGAAGCAGACACTTGGGGGCATTTCTCTTTGTGAGAAAAGGCCAAAGAGAGTCAAAATATGACCACAGGGACCAAATTGAGATTTTTATATGGATAGAAAGAGTAACTTCTCTGGATTATTATGCACCAACACATTTTTCCAAGAAACAACAGAAAAGTTGTAAAATTCGACCAAGAATCTAAAATGTCATTCTCAAAATGTGCTCAGAAAGTCACAAAGAGCACGAAATTTCGATGTTTTACGAGGAGCCATACATCGTAATTCGAAGGAGATCCCTGACATGTTTGGTATGAATGAAAAGCTCCACGTGTGCACATTCTTTGTGCGTGTGAACTGTATTGTGAACTTTGAACCTAATTATCTCCATTGTTTAAACGAAAATATAATTGTCATTAAAATACCATACCTTCGTTTAATTTTCATCCAGTTAACATAATGTATATATCAAATGAAAGATAAAAGCATGGGGAATCAGGTGATATCAAAATATCGAATTCTTTTTTGCCCCCAAGTACCTGCTTTTGCCAGAGCCAGTCATATATATATATATATATTGTTTAAACGAAAATATAATTGTCATTAAAATACCATAACTTCGTTTAATTTTCATATATATATATATATATATGTGCAGTGTCTGTCAGGTCTTTTGTTGTCTTGTCTTGTCACTGAACAACTGCCGCAAACTTTTGTGAAATCGTAACAAACTTCTGGTATGCACCTATCTCTCCTGTCGGTATGTCATAAGGGTATTTATTTTGAAAAAAATTCCATTTTTCTTCCTTTTTCGAGATTTTTTTGGGGGAATTTTTTTTTTTCAACTTCAGTTGTTTATAAAATGTGATATCAAGTGTATTACAAATACATTTGTGCATTATGATTGCTTGAATTATGATTGGTGTAAACCATGACAAAACAGCAACTCAGGTACAGTCATTTATCCATATATCTACATATCTGGGCAGTGTCTGTTGTCACTGAACTACTCCCTGAAACTTTTGTTTCCGTGGTTGTGAAGTGTTTTTAATAATGTGGTGGCGAGGTGTTTTTAAATGACATGGTGGTGAGGTGTTTTTAATTTCGTGTTTTGTGGCTGTGAGGTGTTTTCAATTTCGTGGTGGTGAGGTGATTTCAATTTCGTGGCTGTGACGTGTTTTTATTTCGTGTTTTATGGCTGTGAGGTGTTTTCAATTTCGTGGTGGTGAGGTGTTTTTAATTTTGTGGTGGTGAGGTGTTTTTAATTTTGTGGTGGTGAGGTGTTTTTAATTTTGTGGCTGTGAGGTATTTTTAATTTTGTGGTGGTGATGTCTTTTTAATTTCATGGCTGTGAGGTGTTTTTAATTTCGTGGTGGTGTTATTTTTAATTTTGTAGTGATGAGGTGTTTTTAATTTCGTGGCTGTGAGGTGTTTTTCATTTCGTGGTGGTGAGGTGTTTTTAATTTCTTGGCTGTGACGTGTTTTTAATTTCGTGGCTGTGATGTGTTTTTAATTTTGTGGCTGTGAGGTGTTTTTAATTTTGTGGCTGTGAGGTGTTTTTAATTTTGTGGTGGTGAGGTGTTTTTAATTTTGTGGCTGTGCTGTGTTTTTAATTTTGTGGTGGTGAGGTGTTTTTAATTTCGAGGCTGTGATGTGTTTGTCATTTCGTCGTGATGAGGTGTTTTTAATTTCGTGGCTGTGAGGTGTTTTTAATTTGTGGTGGTGAGGTGTTTTTAATTTTGTGGTGGTGAGGTGTTTTTAATTTCGTGACTGTGAGATGTTTTTAATTTTGTGGCTGAGAGGTTTTGAATTTTGTGTTTCGTGGCTGTGAGGTGTTTTTAATTTCGTGTTGGTGAGGTGTTTTTAATTTCGTGGCTGTGAGGTGTTTTTCATTTCATGTTTTATGGCTGCGAGGTGTTTTCAATTTCGTGTTGGTGAGGTGTTTTTAATTTCGTGGCTGTGAGGTGTTTTTAATTTTGTGGCTGTGAGTTGTTTTTAATTTCGTGTTTCGTGGCTGTGAGGTGTTTTTAATTTCGTGGCTGTGAGGTATTTTTATTGCGTGTTTTGCGGCTGTGAGGTGTTTTTAATTATGTGGTGGTGAGATGTTTTTAATTTCGTGGTGGTGAGGTGTTTTTAATTTTGTGGCTGTGAGGTGTTTTTATTACATGTTTTATGGCTGTGAGGTGTTTTCAATTTCGTGGTGGTGAGGTGTTTTTAGTTTCGTGGCTGTGAGTTGTTTTTAATATGTGTTTTATGGCTGTGAGGTGTTTTCAATTTCGTGGTGGTGAGGTGTTTTTAATTTCGTGGCTGTGAGGTGTTTTTAATTTCGTGGCTGTGACGTGTTTTTATTACGTGTTTTATGGCTGTGAGGTATTTTCAATTACGTGGTGGTTAGGTGTTTTTAATTTCGTGGGGGAGAGGGGTTTTTAATTTCGTGGCTGTGATGTGTTTTTAATTACGTGTTTTATGGTTGTGAGGTGTTTTCAATTCCGTGGTGGTGAGGTGTTTTCAATTTTGTGGCTGTGAGGTGTTTTTAATTTCGTGGCTGTGATGTGTTTTTAATTTCGTGTTTCGTGGCCATGAGGTGTTTTTAATTTCGTGGTGGTGTGTTTTTAATTTCGTGTTTCGTGGCTGTGAGTTGTTTTTAATTTTGTGTTTCGTGGCTGTGAGGTATTTTTAATTTTGTGGTGGTGAGGTGTTTATAATTACATGTTTCATGGCTGTGAGGTGTTTCCAATTTAGTGGTGGTGAGGTGTTTTTAATTATGTGGTGGTGAGGTGTTTTGAGTTACGTGGTTGTGAGGTGTTTTGAATTATGTGGTGGTGAGGTGTTTCCAATTTCGTGGTGGTGAGGTGTTTTCAATTAGGTGGGGGTGAGATGTTTTAAATTGTGTGGGGGTGAGGTGTTTTGAATTACGTGGTGGTGAGGTGTTTCCAATTTCGTGGTGGTGAGGTGTTTTCAATTAGGTGGGGGTGAGATGTTTTAAATTGTGTGGGGGTGAGGAGTTTTGAATTACGTGGTGGTGAGGTGTTTCCAATTTCGTTGTGGTGAGGTGTTTTGAATTAGTTGGTGGTGAGGTGTTTTGAATTAGTTGGTGGTGAGGTGTTTTGAATTAGTTGGTGGTGAGGTGTTTTGAATTACGTGGTGGTGAGGTGTTTTGAATTATGTGGTCTTGAGGTGTTTTGAATTACGTGGTGGTGAGGTGTTTTGAATTACGTGGTGGTGAGGTGTTTTAAATTACGTGGTGGTGAGGTGTTTTAAATTACGTGGTGGTGAGGTGTTTTGAATTATGTGGTGGTGAGGTGTTTTGAATTATGTGGTGGTGAGGTGTTTTAAATTCCTTGGTGGTGAGGAGTTTTGAATTATGTGGTGGTGAGGTGTTTTAAATTACGTGGTGGTAAGGGTCGAAATCCAAGTACCGGTCAGTGTGAGTGGGTTTCCTGTAAACAGTGATGTTCAAATTTTCCTCTGGGACCCCTTGTCACCATGGTGTCCAGGAAGGTGATGGATGCATTCCGTTCCTTTTCAAGGGTGAAACTGATGGTAGGAAAAGTTTTCCCAATAGCCTCATGCATGTTGCTAACTGATACGGTGTGTACCCTGGTTAGAATAGGTACACCGTATCCCTGCGTGTCGTAAGAGGCGACTAAGAGGGTTGGCGTCAGGAAGGGCCATAAAAACATTGCCTCAAAAAGAGAACCATGACAATTACAACTACATATGGGCAGGGTACACCCCGAAGTGTAGATCGGTTTCTGAGGTTTAGGACATGCAATGTAGGGACAATGACTGGGAGATCAGGAGAAGTGGTGGAAGTATTGATCAGAAGAAGAGTGGACATATGTTGTGTGCAAGAGACGAGATGGAAGGGAAGTGGTGTGAGAATGGTGAAGGGTAGGCAGGGATAGAAATACAGGTTTGTGTGGCAAGGGTGCCCGGAGGGCGTGAATGGTGTTGGTGTCCTGTTTTCTGAGGAGTTTGTAGACAGTGTGGTGAGTGTGACTAGAGTGAGTGATTGGTTGATGATGGTGGAAATGATGTTTGGAAAGCTCTTGGTGAACATCATCTCGGGATATGCTCCGCAGGTTGGACGGAGCGATGAAGAGAAGGACAAGTTCTGATGTGCGATAGAGAAGCTGATGGAAAACGTGAAAGATGAGGAAGATGTTCTGGTAGGAGGAGACCGAAATGGACATGTGGGACGGTTTTGAGGAGTATGGACGGTTTTGAGGGAGTTCATGGGGGTTACGGATATGGTGTGAGAAATGGAGAAGGTGAAAGGATTTTGGAGTTTGCTGATGGAGCTGATTTGTTGATTTGTAACACTCAGTTCCAGAAAGAGGATAATAAGCTTGTTACATACACGTCAGGTGGGTCGACGACAACCGTTGACTACCTGATGGTGCGTAGGCGAGATAGGGGGCATCTCCGGGACACAAAGGTGATCCCGGGGGAGGAGGCTGTTTCACAGCACCACTTGGTTGGCTGCAACATAAGGGTGAAAGGTGCGAGGAGAGCTCGACGGGTGAAGTACCAACCGAGAATGAAGGTGTGGAGGTTGAAAGAGGTGACAGTAAGGGAGGCATTAAAAGAGAGGCTGCATAGGGTAGAGGATGATGTGGTTGAGCTTGAACGTGGTTGGATGTCAATGAAAGATAGTCTGTTGGGAGCCGTTGGTGAGGTATGTGGATGGACAAAAGGACCACCGAGGCACTCGGAAACATGGTGGTGGGATGATGAAGTTGGAAAAAGGATTGACGAGAAGAGGAAGAAGTTCAAGGAGTGGCAGAAGGCGAAGGGTATGGGAGCAGAAAAAGCAGAGCATGAAAGTTATAAGGCAGCCAAAAAGGCTGCAAGGAAAGAGGTAGCAAAGGTGCAGGAGGCATGTAGGAAAATGTTCGGAGAACGCTTGGATTTGGAAGAGGGTCAGAGAGCGGTATTCAGGATTGCAAAGCAGATAGCGAAAGAGAGGTGTGATCTGATGGGGGTGAGTTGCTTGAAGGATGGAGTGGGACAAATCGTTGTGGACCCAGATGGAATTAAAGGAAGATTGAAAAGATATATGGAAATGCTGTTGAATACAGAGAATGAATGGGATGGCAACATGGAGAGTAACCCAGTTTTAGGACCGGCAGAGAAGATAACTGAGAAGGAAGTTGAGGAAGCGATAAAAGCAATGAAGAGTAGAAAAGCGGGAGGGCCGACGGGAGTTGTGGGAGAAATGTTGAAGGCAGCAGGAAGTTGGGGTGTGAAGAGAATGGCAGAGATCTGTAATCTGGTGGTGAAAGAAGGTCGCATTCCAGTGGATTGGGAACTGAGTACCCTCGTCCCTATATACAAGGGGAAAGGTGACTCTCTGGAGTGTGGCTCGTACTGAGCGATAAAGTTATTGGAGCATGGAATGAAGGTATTGGAAAGCGTGTTGGAGAGGAGGATAAGGAAGAAGGTGAAGATCGACGAAATGCAGTTTGGATTCATGCCAGGAAGAGGAACGACAGACGCGCTCTATATTGTGAGGCAGTGGCAGGAGAAGTACATGGAGAAGAGGAAGAAGTTGTTTCTTGAGTTTGTTGATCTGGAGAAAGCATTCGATAGGGTTCCACGCGAGTATTGACATGGGCATTGAGGAAGTTAGAAGTGGAGGAATGGTTGATCAGAGTTGTGATGGCAATGTACAAAAGAGCGCGCACAGCTGTAAGGACGAAGGACGGGAACAGTGGTGAGTTTGAGGTGAAGGTGGGAGTGCATCAGGGGTTGGTACTAGGTCCACCACTATTTATAGCTGTGATTGAGGTGCTGGCTCAGAACGTAAAGGAGGGTTTACTGTGGGAGTTGTTGTATGCAGATGATCTGGTTTTGATTGCGGAAAGTATGGATGGACTGAAGGAAAAGATGAACAAGTGGAAGGAATGTATGGATACAAAAGGTCTGAAGGTGAATATAGGAAAAACGAAGGCGATGGCAAGTGGTAAAGCATGTGTTGAGGTGGAAAGAACTGGGAAGTGGCCATGTGCTGTGTGCAGGAAGGGTGTCGGAGTGAACTCCATTCAATGTACAATGTGCGCTGAGTGGTTTCATCAAAAATGTAGTGGTCTGAGAGGGTCATTAACCAGTGTGGCAGCTACATTCAAATGTAAGGTGTGCACTGAGGGAGCTGCAGATGGAGGAAATGTAGAGTTGGATCTTTGAGACGGCATGAAGCTGGAAGGTGTGAAAACATTTTGCTACCTCGGAGACATGCTGAATGGAGAAGGTGGATCATACTCGGCAACGGTTGCTCGAGTGAGATGTGCATGGAGGAAGTTTCGGGAACTGAGTGGCGTGCTGACGAGGAGGGGAGTGTCGTTGAAGCTGAAGGGAAAGGCGTATGCTGCATGTGTGAGAAGTGTTATGATTTATGGGAGCGAGACATGGGTCATGAATGTCGAGCAGCAACAAAGGCTGGAAAGGGTGGAAATGCGAATGGTTCGGTGGATGTGTGGAGTATCGTTGAGAGAGAGGAAGACAAATGATGAATTGCGAAAGATGATGGGAATAGAGCCTGTGATTGATGCTGTGAAGAGGAACAGGTTGAGATGGTTTGGTCATGTGTTGAGGAAGGATGAAAGTGACTGGTTGAGAAGAGTGTTGGAAATGAATGTAGAAGGAAGTAGAGGATGGGGAAGACCGAGAAAGACTTGGCTGAAGATGGTGGAAGAAGAAATGCGGGCAAGGGGGTTAACAAGGAGAGATGCAGAAAATAGGGCAAAATGGAGAAGATTGTCATGGGGACCGCAAGGCTAACCCCCGCTCTAGCAGGGAAAATGGCCTTAAAATGCATGTTGTTGTTGTATGTTGCTAACTGAATCGCTGGGACAGATGAAAAATGTGGCGTCCACATAAGGATACCATACACTTGGCTTTGTTATGAGGGATGGGATTGGACGTTCCTCCAACTCTTCCATCACCATATTTGCTGCCACAGCAGATACAGGAGAGCCCATGGCGGTACCAAAAACACCTGTTTATAATTTAACGTTTGATTTAACGGTTGTTTTGATTTAACATCCCAATATATGTTTCAGTTGGTTCAATGGTTTTTGGTTTGATTTACTGTTTAAATTTGAATGGCATGATCCAGAATGGCATTGATTGGTGGTTTCGGTGTCCCCACCCCCTTTTTCCCTTTTCCCCAACAGCCGAATCTACTAATTAGAAGGGGTGCCCGCATACTTTTGATCATGTATTATATATATATATATATATATATATATATATATATATATATATATATATATATATATATATATATATATATATATATATATATATATATATATATATATATATATGCCATATAAAACACCCAATGTGTGTGTGAATCTGTCCACCTTCGTAAGGGTAGGTTTTAAAGGCTTTGAGTAGTGCTGCCGGAGAGATTTGAGTTGGGGGGGTGGGGGGGGGGGGGGGGGGGGTTAGTGGACAATCTTTGAACATGACTGTGTGTCCAACAGTTAAAAGACTAAGGACGCAAAAGACTCCCAAGGACCCCGAAGACCCAATGGACCCAAAGTTCCCAAAGACCAAAAATACCCTGTGCACTGTTAAAGGCACAAAATACCATGAAGACCCCAAGGACCCAGAAGACCTCAAGGACTCTGAAGACCCCAAAGACCCAAGCAACTGAAAATACCCTGAAAAACCAATTGACCCAAAAGACCCCAATGATCCAAAAGACCCAAAATACCCCACAGACTCATAAGACCCCCAAGGACTCTGAAGATCCAAAATACCATAAAAGACCCCAAATACCCTGAAGACCCAATGGACCCCAAACATCCAAAATACACCGAAGACCCAAAAGACCCTGAAGATGAAGACCCAAAATACCCCAAAAACCCCAAAAGACTGAAAACACCCTGAAACCCAATGGACCCCAAACACCGAAAATAGCTCGAGGATACAAAAGACCCCGAGTATCCAAAAGACCCAAACGACCCTGAGGACCCAAATGACCCAGAGGACCCAAAAGACCCCAAGGACTTGGAAGAACCCCAAGGACTCTGAAGATTCAAAATACCCTGAATACCCAAAAGACCCTGAAGATCCAATGGACCCCAAACACCCAAAATACCCCAGATGACCTAAACGACCCAGAGGACCCAAAAGACCCCATGCATGCAGAAGACCCCCAAGGACTCTGAAGACTGAAAAGACCCTGAAGACACAAAATATTCCAAAGAAAGACCCAAAAGACCCTGAAGGCTGTTACAGACCCAAAATACCCCAAAGACCCTGAAGACTGCAAAGACTCAAACTATCCCAAAGACTCTTAAATACCCTGAAGACCAAAAATATCAAAAAGACCCTGAAGACCAAAAAGACCCCAAAGGACCCAAAGAACGAAAATACCCCAAAAATCCTGGTTACTGAAAGGATCGAAAAGACCCCAAATGACCCAAAGACCGAAAAGACTCCAAAAACCCAAAAGATTCTGGTTACTGAAAGGATCGAAAAGACCCAGAAGACTGAAAAGACCCCAAGACCCAAAATATCCTAAAGACCCAGAATACCCCAAAGACCCTTAAAGACACCAAAGACCCAAACAATCCAAAAGACTGTAAAGACCCTGAGAACCCCAAAGACCCAAATTATCCCTAAGACCCAAAATACCCCCAAAGACCCTTAAATACCCCAAAGACCCTTAAATACCCCAAATATCTAGATTGAGAACCCAAAATACTCAAATGACTCAAAATAACTAAAGGACGAAAAAGACTCGAATGACCCAAAAGACGCTGATTGACCAGAAGACACAAAAGACGCTGAAGACCCAAAAACCCCCGAGGACCCAAATGACCCAGAGGAAACAAATGATCCCATGGACACAAAAGACCCCAAGGACTCCGAAGACCCAAAAGAAGAGTGATTATGCCTCTTACATTGGAATCGCAGACTGTGGCTTCCAAACTGAGCATCAAGGTCGGTGTACAGAAGCGGTATTTTTAAAATCACAATAAATACAAGGCACAGGGAGGTGAAATTTGCTGCACGTGATGTGCAATGTGTGCAGAGTAAAACGAGTGTTCATTTACGTCTGTATGATGTCTAATAAATAAAGATGATATAAGCACACCTGACACTCGGCCCAGACTTCACTTTGGCACGCTCACACGGCTGTACTGTCAAAAACTGTTCCAACCCGTCATTTTTGACGGGCTTTATACTAATATATATGTATATATATCAATCGGATAAAAATGGATGATTTGTGACTTTGACCTTTAGTCTTTTAACATATTGACCTCAAAAACAATACGTTTCCAGATTTTGACTACTTTGCTCGGTTGGTTAAGTTTCATGAAGATCGGTTTAGAATTGCGACTTGTAGGCGACTGACAGACACGCAAACATACAAACATACTGACAGACAAACAGAAACAAATGTATTTGCAATTTTGCAAGTAATAATTTTAAACTGCATATTACAAGAAATCGACAACAATGAAATTGACAACTGATGCAGAAACTACGAAAGCACTGACTGCTTATTATCCATTGTTTTTTATTCAGGTGGTTGTAGCTAGCCTATTTGAAGTCCTTTGGGCCTGGATTCAGCCTGGAACCTCCTTCGGCTTAAGTGTCCTGCGTGCATTGAGGTTGCTAAGAATCTTCAAGGTCACAAAGTAAGAAAATAATTTTCACCAATCACTTCATGTTTTCTCAGTTATTATATTTTGAAGTTCTTATTTTGAAGTATACCCTGGTGTTGGTATTGGCTTTATGGTTAGGGTGCAGGCTTGGGATCCTAGGATCCTGAGTTTGAATCCCGGTCATCGCTGAATTAACGCCTGGGGCGGTTGACTCAGCCTGTCGTCCTTTCGAGGTTGGCAAATTGAGTACCAGCTTGCTGGGATGAATGATCCCGGTGTGTACCCCAGTTTAGAATAGGTACACCGTATCCCTGCGCATCGTAAGAGGCGACTAAGGGTTGGCGTCAGGAAGGGCATCCGGCCATAAAAACATTGCCTCAAACAGGGAACCATGATTGTCATGGGGCCCGCAAGGCTAACCCCCAATCTAGCGGGGAAAATGGCCTTAAAACGATCATTCATTCATACCCCCTTCATATTGATATTTGATCACTTATACCCTTGTGTTACATGAAAAAAACATGACAAAATGCATAAATTGACATGGGGTTAAAACTTGAAGGCAATCACACTTACTTTAGTGATTTTTCTTGAACCCACCCCCAACTATTATTCTCTGTCTCTCTCTCCCACACTCTCTCCCTCTCTCTACTCACCTCCCAACTTTTCTTTTCTCAACACTGCCACTTACAAAGTTCATCAGTTTGTTTTGCATTTATTTGGCTGAAAGCAACCAAGCATAATTATACAAGGAAAACTTAGACAATGTAAAAGGTAACTTGGTCCTCCATTATACCTGTGTGATAGCCCCACATCATCTATCTATAATTCCAGTAATCTCTGTGTGTATGTGTGTGTGTATGTGTGTGTGTGTGTATGTGTGTGTGTATGTGTGTGTGTGTGTATGTGTGTGTGTCTGTGTGTCTGTGACCGCTGTTTCTCGACAACCACGGGTCCGATATACTTGAAACTTGCCAGGTATATTGCTGGGGACCCGAGGATGTGCCTTTTCAAGGTTTCATATTAATCGGAGAAGTAGTTACCGAGCTATGGCGATTTCTTTACCAAACTCCGCAAGCCGTTCGCTTTGGACCAAACCATTTCATGTAAATAGAGGGGGGGGATTGTCACCGTACTCGCAAGCCGTTCGCTTTGGCTTTGCGAATGGACCAAACCATTTCATGTAAATAGAGGGGGGGGGATTGTCACCGTACTCGCAAGCCGTTCGCTTTGGCTTTGCGAATGGACCAAACCATTTCATGTAAATAGAGGGGGGGGATATAATTTTAGATATATACTGTATATAGTACGGGCATGCCCTAGTTAAGTTAATTTACATAACTTTGTCATACCTGTACAATAAGCATGGGAATTAAGTTCTGCTTGCCAAATCGAGGCATAAATGCATGTAAAATCCCCCTGAAAAGTGGGCCTATGCATTTAACAGATGGGAAATCAGTAAAGTTGTATTGAGTTATAGCATTTCTCTAGGAAATAAGCAATTCTATCAATAGCTACATAACCCAAATGATGTGGTGTTTCCTCCTGTCAAGACCGTCATGCCTTGAATTATGTGTAAGGGTAGGAAAAGAAGGTATGTAGAGATGACAGGAATGGACACATGTTTCAGATACTGGTCCTCATTGCGGAACCTGGTCGTCTCACTCCTGAGTTCCATGCGCTCCATCCTCTCCTTACTCTTCCTGCTCTTCCTTTTCATTGTCGTGTTCGCCCTCCTCGGCATGCAGCTCTTTGGGGGACAGTGAGTATACTTTGTCTTTCACTTAGTCCTAATCCAACAACCCCGATCTTCCTAATTCATGAACCATTTTGCCCCAATGTTTAGTCTTGTACAGACTAAATGGCTCTCAATGATTCAGGTATTTCTGTCAAACTTCTTTGATCTCTGATAACCTGATAACCACAAATTTGGCTTTTTGTGCTATGACTTGTGATTATGGCTGAAATATAAATCCACAAATTGATTGATAGCATCAGAGGTGTTTTTGTATATGGGTTTTTTTACATCCATTTTGTGTATGGTTTTGTTACTTGTACAAAACTGCAGACAAGCTGTTAAATATTCAGTTATAATGAAGATTTAATATGTAGGAAATGATATTTTATGTGAACTATATGAAATATGAAGTAATATGTGGAATTCTATAAACCTTTAACGAAATCATCAAATACTGATCGGCATTGAGATTCAAACAGACGAATGTAAATATCCATGTGTAAGTTGGACTGTTCTGTTTCTCCCCAGGTTTGACTTTGAAGAGGGAACACCTCCAACTAACTTCGACACATTTACATCTGCTATCCTAACCGTCTTTCAGGTTATTTGTCTTTTTCTGTTCATATTGCATATGGGTATTTAACTTGTTTTAAATATTTCACTCTATGTTATTTTAAATGTCATTTGAGAAACAATTTCATTATAAAATATCGTTTTCATCACCCCTCTTCTTCACACTGACTTTCTGTCTGGCATTTGGATAACTTTTGTTGAGCTTCTCTCATTTGTTTTCTTGCCTCTTTTTATTTTTTATTTTATCCCTTATCTGTGTTTCTCTTCTTTGATCTTGCTACTGGATTCTAGAATTTCACCAGATTACCTTTAACTCACTGAAGACAGCACAACCATCGCTTAACTTTCTGAAAAGCCTTTGCCAATCACTTAGGACCAATTCACCTATGGCCAAGGTCTCCATAGAATCCTTTTCCATTTCGCCCTTCACAGTTTCCTTCATAAATATTTGCTACCATCACTAAGATCTGCACCAGCAACAGCTCCACCTAACAACACTCTTGTGCTTCGGTCTCATTGCAACACCCTCATACTCACTGCAGGTTATTCTTTCTTTACAGCAGGTTGAGTATAGGCCGCCGCAGTTATTCTTTCTTTACAGCAGGTTGAGTATTGGCTCCATACTCAAGCATCATCCATTTTTAGGGTTGCACTGGTTTTACTTCCCTCTTTTTTCACCCCTTCACTTCATTCTATTTTTCTCTCACCTTTCTTACACTTCTTTTGAGGTTATATAGTTGGAATGTTTTTCACTCAAATGTCAAAATTTGATATTACTTATTCCCCTGCACTCTCGATGGACCATCAAGCAGCTCCTTTCACCATTTGCCTTTTATCTTCTTCTGATGATATGCAAGACAACACATTAATTACTCTTTGATCAAAAACTTCATGGATGCATGATTCAGTGTAAGGAATTGTATCTCACCCATATACCCATTCTGCCTTTCCTTTTTTTGAATACATAGTCGAGGCTCGTGGAAGAGCTTATATTAGTACATTGAATGGATCAGGCCATAACGGGACAAAAGGAAAAGTTAAGAGAGGGGGGAACACCAACAACAGAGTTGAAGGCCAAGATAGAGGGAGACTTAGGACAAACAATGTGTGTGGGGAGGAATGAGGGACAGGAGAGGATGCATGGCAGTTACAAGATGGATACAGAAACTCTCAGAGGGCAATTCCACCATAACTGAGGTAATGTACAGGTGATTTTTTTTCCATCTATGTTCTCAAAATTCTAGGGAACCTCTGTTTTTTTGTTTTGTTTTTAAATTAGAGTGCTACTGCTGATCTTTTGACTTCATTCATATTCATTTCATGCATAAACTCTTGACAGATACTGGAGTTTCCACCTCTCCTGCGTTACCATCCAAATTGTTGTAACTGATGCAACATCAAATGTTACCCCATCTGAGACACCCCAAGTTACATTGAAGAATTCTGTGAATTTAACACAATTGATCCACAATGAAGGACAATGCCTTAGTATATAAGCTTATTAATACTTTCTTATCATCTGGAATCGATTAATAACCCCAGTGGAGTATTAAAACAAGTAACTGATGTAACAGCGAAACGTAACTGACATAACTCTTGCAAATCCATAACATTTGAATGAACTTTGACCAACAAGTACTTTTTTATTAACTTCAAATTGAATAAACTCTGACATATAATAACAATGAAACAGCAACTTAACTAGGCCATCCCCAACAATTTCTCTGTTATGCCACAACCTAATCAGCAGATGAGATACATGTTTTGTGTCTGAAATATTTTTCAACAAACCTGTGCAAGGCATCGATTCAGTTAGACTAATCATAAAAAGAATCAGTAAATTTGCTTTTAAAACCATTTTATTTAACTAGAAAACAATATCCAGTGGTGACAAATATAACCCTAATCATAAAAAGAATCAGAAAATTTGCTTTAAAAGCAGCATTTTATTTAACTAGAAAACAATATCCAGTGGTAACAAATATACTAGAAAACAATATCCAGTGGTAACAAATATAATTCTAATCATAAAAAGAATCAGTAAATTTGCTTTAAAACAGCATTTTATTTAACTAGAAAACAATATCCAGTGGTAACAAACATAACTCTAATCATAAAAAGAATCAGTAAATTTGCTTTAATTAGAAAACAATATCCAGTGGTAACAAACGTAACTCTAATCATAAAAAGAATCAGAAAATTTGCTTTAATTAGAAAACAATATCCAGTGGTAACAAACATAACTCTAATCATCAAAATAATCAGAAAATTTGCTTTAAAAGCAGGTTTTTATTTAACTGGAAAACAATATCCAGTGGTGACAAATATAACTCTAATCATAAAAAGAATCAGAAAATTTGCTTTAAAAGCAGCATTTTATTTAACTAGAAAACAACATCCAGTGGTAACAAATATAACTCTAATCATAAAAATAATCAGAAAATTTGCTTTAAAAACAGCATTTTATTGAACTAGAAAACAATATCCAGTGGTAACAAATATACTAGAAAACAATATCCAGTGGTAACAAATATAATTCTAATCATAAAAAGAATCAGTAAATTTGCTTTAAAACCACATTTTATTTAACTAGAAAACAATATCCAGTGGTGACAAATATAACTCGAATCATAAACAGAATCAGAAAATTTGCTTTAAAATCAGCATTTTATTTAACTAGAAAACAATATCCAGTGGTGACAAATATAACTCCAATCATAAAAATAATCAGAAAATTTGCTTTAAAAACAGCATTTTATTGAACGAGAAAACAATATCCAGTGGTAACAAATATACTAGAAAACAATATCCAGTGGTAACAAATATAATTCTAATCATAAAAAGAATCAGTAAATTTGCTTTAAAACCACATTTTATTTAACTAGAAAACAATATCCAGTGGTAACAAACATAACTCTAATCATAAAAAGAATCAGTAAATTTGCTTTAATTAGAAAACAATATCCAGTGGTAACAAACGTAACTCTAATCATAAAAAGAATCAGTAAATTTGCTTTAATTAGAAAACAATATCCAGTGGTGACAAATATAACTCTAATCATCAAAATAATCAGAAAATTTGCTTTAAAATCAGCATTTTATTTAACGAGAAAACAATATCCAGTGGTGACAAATATAACTCTAATCATCAACAGAATCAGAAAATTTGCTTTAAAATCAGCATTTTATTTAACTAGAAAACAATATCCAGTGGTGACAAATATAACTCCAATCATAAAAAGAATCAGAAAATTTGCTTTAAAATCAGCATTTTATTTAACTAGAAAACAATATCCAGTGGTGACAAATATAACTCTAATCATAAAAAGAATCAGAAAATTTACTTTAAAAGCAGCATGTTATTTAACTAGAAAACAATATCCAGTGGTAAAAATATAACTCAAATCATAAAAAGAATCAGTAAATTTGCTTTAATTAGAAAACAATATCCAGTGGTAACAAACATAACTCTAATCATAAAAAGAATCAGAAAATTAGCTTTAAAACAGCATTTTATTTAACTGGAAAACAATATCCAATGGTAACAAATATAACTCTAATCATAAAAATAATCAGAAAATTTGCTTTAAAACAGCATTTTATTTAACTGGAAAACAATATCCAATGGTAACAAATATAACTCTAATCATAAATATAATCAGAAAATTTGCTTTAAAACAGCATTTTATTTAACTGGAAAACAATATCCAATGGTAACAAATATAACTCTAATCATAAAAATAATCAGAAAATTTGCTTTAAAAGCAGCATTTTATCTAACTAGAAAACAATATCCAGTGGTAAAAAAACATAACTCTAATCATAAAAAGAATCAGAAAATTTGCTTTAAAAGCAGCATGTTATTTAACTAGAAAACAATATCCAGTGGTGACAAATATAACTCTAATCATAAAAAGAATCAGAAAATTTGTTTAAAAGCAGCATGTTATTTAACTAGAAAACAATATCCAGTGGTAACAAACATAACTCTAATCATAAAAAGAATCTGAAAATTTGCTTTAAAATCAGCATTTTATTTAACTAGAAAACAATATCCAGTGGTAACAAACATAAAATTAATCATAAAAAGAATCAGAAAATTTGCTTTAAAAGCAGCATGTTATTTAACTAGAAAACAATATCCAGTGGTAACAAACATAACTCTAATCATAAAAAGAATCAGAAAATTTGCTTTAAAAGCAGCATGTTATTTAACGAGAAAACAATATCCAGTGGTAACAAACATAACTCTAATCATAAAAAGAATCAGAAAATTTGCTTTAAAAGCAGCATTTTATTTAACTGGAAAACAATATCATGGGGTGACAAATATACTAGAAAACAATATCCATTGGTAACAAATATAACTCTAATCATAAAAAGAATCAGAAAATTTGCTTTAAAATCAGCATTTTATTTAACTGGAAAACAATATCCAGTGGTGACAAATATAACTCTAATCATAAAAAGAATCAGAAAATTTGCTTTAAAAGCAGCATGTTATTTAACTAGAAAACAATATCCAGTGGTAATAAACATAACTCTAATCATAAAAAGAATCAGAAAATTTGCTTTAAAAGCAGCATTTTATTTAACTAGAAAACAATATCCAGTGGTAACAAATATAACTCTAATCATAAAAATAATCAGAAAATTTGCTTTAAAACAGCATTTTATTTAACTAGAAAACAATATCCATTGGTAACAAATATAACTCAAATCATAAAAAGAATCAGAAAATTAGCTTTAAAAGCAGCATTTTATTTAATGAGAAAACAATATCCATTGGTAACAAACATAAAACTAATCATCAAAATAATCAGAAAATTTGCTTTAAAAGCAGCATTTTATTTAACTAGAAAATAATATCCAGTGGTAACAAACATAACTCTAATCATAAAAAGAATCAGAAAATTTGCTTTAAAAGCAGCATTTTATTCAATGAGAAAACAATATCCAGTGGTAACAAACATAAAACTAATCATGAAAAGAATCAGAAAATTTGCTTTAAAACAGCATTTTATTTAATGAGAAAACAATATCCATTGGTAACAAACATAACTCTAATCATAAAAAGAATCAGAAAATTTGCTTTAAAACAGCATTTTATTTAACTAGAAAACAATATCCATTGGTAACAAATATAACTCAAATCATAAAAAGAATCAGAAAATTTGCTTTTAAAGCTGCATTTTATTTAATGAGAAAACAATATCCATTGGTAACAAACATAAAACTAATCATCAAAATAATCAGAAAATTTGCTTTAAAAGCAGCATGTTATTTAACTAGAAAACAATATCCAGTGGTGACAAATATAACTCTAATCATAAAAAGAATCAGAAAATTTGCTTTAAAAGCAGCATTTTATTTAACTAGAAAATAATATCCAGTGGTAACAAATATAACTCTAATCATAAAAAGAATCAGAAAATTTGCTTTAAAAGCAGCATTTTATTTAACTAGAAAACAATATCCAGGGGTGACAAATATACTAGAAAACAATATCCATTGGTAACAAATATAACTCTAATCATAAAAAGAATCAGAAACTTTGCTTTAAAAGCAGCATTTTATTTAACTAGAAAGCTATCCATTGGTAACAAATATAACTCTAATCATAAAAAGAATCAGAAAATTTGCTTTAAAAGCAGCATTTTATTCAATGAGAAAACAATATCCAGTGGTAACAAACATAAAACTAATCATGAAAAGAATCAGAAAATTTGCTTTAAAAGCAGCATTTTATTTAACTAGAACACAATATCCAGTGGTAACAAACATAACTCTAATCATAAAAAGAATCAGAAAATTTGCTTTAAAAGCAGCATTTTATTTAATGAGAAAACAATATCCAGTGGTAACAAATATAACTCTAATCATAAAAAGAATCAGAAAATTTGCTTTAAAAGCAGCATTTTATTTAACTAGAAAACAATATCCAGTGGTGACAAATATTACTCTAATCATAAAAAGAATCAGAAAATTTGCTTTAAAAGCAGCATTTTATTTAACTAGAAAACAATATCCAGTGGTGACAAATATAACTCTAATCATAAAAAGAATCAGAAAATTTGCTTTAAAAGCAGCATTTTATTTAACTAGAAAACAATATCCAGTGGTGACAAATATAACTCTAATCATAAAAAGCATCAGAAAATTTGCTTTAAAAGCAACATTTTATTTAACGAGAAAACAATATCCAGTGGTAACAAATATAACTCTAATCATAAAAAGAATCAGAAAATTTGCTTTAAAAGCAGCATTTTATTTAACTAGAAAACAATATCCAGTGGTGACAAATATAACTCTAATCATAAAAAGAATCAGCAAAATTTGCTTTAAAAGCAGCATTTTATTTAACTAGAAAACAATATCCAGTGGTGACAAATATAACTCGAATCATAAAAAGAATCAGAAAATTTGCTTTAAAAGCAGCATTTTATTTAACTAGAAAACAATATCCAGTGGTAACAAATATAACTCGAATCATAAAAAGAATCAGAAAATTTGCTTTAAAAGCAGCATTTTATTTAACTAGAAAACAATATCCAGTGGTGACAAATATACTAGAAAACAATATCCAGTGGTAACAAACATAACTCTAATCATAAAAAGAATCAGAAAATTTGCTTTAAAAGCAGCATTTTATTTAACTAGAAAACAATATCATGGGGTGACAAATACACTAGAAAACAATATCCATTGGTAACAAATATAACTCTAATCATAAAAAGAATCAGAAAATTTGCTTTAAAATCAGCATTTTATTTAACTGGAAAACAATATCCAGTGGTGACAAATATAACTCTAATCATAAAAAGAATCAGAAAATTTGCTTTAAAAGCAGCATGTTATTTAACTAGAAAACAATATCCAGTGGTAACAAACATAACTCTAATCATAAAAAGAATCAGAAAATTTACTTTAAAAGCAGCATTTTATTTAACTAGAAAATAATATCCAGTGGTAACAAATATAACTCTAATCATAAAAATAATCAGAAAATTTGCTTTAAAACAGCATTTTATTTAACTAGAAAACAATATCCATTGGTAACAAATATAACTCAAATCATAAAAAGAATCAGAAAATTAGCTTTAAAAGCAGCATTTTATTTAATGAGAAAACAATATCCATTGGTAACAAACATAAAACTAATCATCAAAATAATCAGAAAATTTGCTTTAAAAGCAGCATGTTATTTAACTAGAAAACAATATCCAGTGGTGACAAATATAACTCTAATCATAAAAAGAATCAGAAAATTTGCTTTAAAAGCAGCATTTTATTTAACTAGAAAACAATATCCAGTGGTGACAAATATAACTCTAATCATAAAAAGAATCAGAAAATTTGCTTTAAAAGCAGCATTTTATTTAACTAGAAAACAATATCCAGGGGTGACAAATATACTAGAAAACAATATCCATTGGTAACAAATATAACTCAAATCATAAAAAGAATCAGAAAATTAGCTTTAAAAGCAGCATTTTATTTAATGAGAAAACAATATACATTGGTAACAAATATAACTCGAATCATAAAAAGAATCAGAAAATTTGCTTTAAAAGCAGCATTTTATTTAACTAGAAAACAATATCCAGTGGTGACAAATATACTAGAAAACAATATCCAGTGGTAACAAACATAACTCTAATCATAAAAAGAATCAGAAAATTTGCTTTAAAAGCAGCATTTTATTTAACTAGAAAACAATATCATGGGGTGACAAATATACTAGAAAACAATATCCATTGGTAACAAATATAACTCTAATCATAAAAAGAATCAGAAAATTTGCTTTAAAATCAGCATTTTATTTAACTAGAAAACAATATCCAGTGGTGACAAATATAACTCTAATCATAAAAAGAATCAGAAAATTTGCTTTAAAAGCAGCATTTTATTTAACTAGAAAACAATATCCAGGGGTGACAAATATACTAGAAAACAATATCCATTGGTAACAAATATAACTCAAATCATAAAAAGAATCAGAAAATTAGCTTTAAAAGCAGCATTTTATTTAATGAGAAAACAATATACATTGGTAACAAATATAACTCGAATCATAAAAAGAATCAGAAAATTTGCTTTAAAAGCAGCATTTTATTTAACTAGAAAACAATATCCAGTGGTGACAAATATACTAGAAAACAATATCCAGTGGTAACAAACATAACTCTAATCATAAAAAGAATCAGAAAATTTGCTTTAAAAGCAGCATTTTATTTAACTAGAAAACAATATCATGGGGTGACAAATATACTAGAAAACAATATCCATTGGTAACAAATATAACTCTAATCATAAAAAGAATCAGAAAATTTGCTTTAAAATCAGCATTTTATTTAACTGGAAAACAATATCCAGTGGTGACAAATATAACTCTAATCATAAAAAGAATCAGAAAATTTGCTTTAAAAGCAGCATGTTATTTAACTAGAAAACAATATCCAGTGGTAACAAACATAACTCTAATCATAAAAAGAATCAGAAAATTTACTTTAAAAGCAGCATTTTATTTAACTAGAAAATAATATCCAGTGGTAACAAATATAACTCTAATCATAAAAATAATCAGAAAATTTGCTTTAAAACAGCATTTTATTTAACTAGAAAACAATATCCATTGGTAACAAATATAACTCAAATCATAAAAAGAATCAGAAAATTAGCTTTAAAAGCAGCATTTTATTTAATGAGAAAACAATATCCATTGGTAACAAACATAACACTAATCATCAAAATAATCAGAAAATTTGCTTTAAAAGCAGCATGTTATTTAACTAGAAAACAATATCCAGTGGTGACAAATATAACTCTAATCATAAAAAGAATCAGAAAATTTGCTTTAAAAGCAGCATTTTATTTAACTAGAAAACAATATCCAGTGGTGACAAATATAACTCTAATCATAAAAAGAATCAGAAAATTTGCTTTAAAAGCAGCATTTTATTTAACTAGAAAACAATATCCAGGGGTGACAAATATACTAGAAAACAATATCCATTGGTAACAAATATAACTCAAATCATAAAAAGAATCAGAAAATTAGCTTTAAAAGCAGCATTTTATTTAATGAGAAAACAATATACATTGGTAACAAATATAACTCGAATCATAAAAAGAATCAGAAAATTTGCTTTAAAAGCAGCATTTTATTTAACTAGAAAACAATATCCAGTGGTGACAAATATACTAGAAAACAATATCCAGTGGTAACAAACATAACTCTAATCATAAAAAGAATCAGAAAATTTGCTTTAATAGCAGCATTTTATTTAACTAGAAAACAATATCATGGGGTGACAAATATACTAGAAAACAATATCCATTGGTAACAAATATAACTCTAATCATAAAAAGAATCAGAAAATTTGCTTTAAAATCAGCATTTTATTTAACTAGAAAACAATATCCAGTGGTGACAAATATAACTCTAATCATAAAAAGAATCAGAAAATTTGCTTTAAAAGCAGCATTTTATTTAACTAGAAAACAATATCCAGGGGTGACAAATATACTAGAAAACAATATCCATTGGTAACAAATATAACTCAAATCATAAAAAGAATCAGAAAATTAGCTTTAAAAGCAGCATTTTATTTAATGAGAAAACAATATACATTGGTAACAAATATAACTCGAATCATAAAAAGAATCAGAAAATTTGCTTTAAAAGCAGCATTTTATTTAACTAGAAAACAATATCCAGTGGTGACAAATATACTAGAAAACAATATCCAGTGGTAACAAACATAACTCTAATCATAAAAAGAATCAGAAAATTTGCTTTAAAAGCAGCATTTTATTTAACTAGAAAACAATATCATGGGGTGACAAATATACTAGAAAACAATATCCATTGGTAACAAATATAACTCTAATCATAAAAAGAATCAGAAAATTTGCTTTAAAATCAGCATTTTATTTAACTGGAAAACAATATCCAGTGGTGACAAATATAACTCTAATCATAAAAAGAATCAGAAAATTTGCTTTAAAAGCAGCATGTTATTTAACTAGAAAACAATATCCAGTGGTAACAAACATAACTCTAATCATAAAAAGAATCAGAAAATTTGCTTTAAAAGCAGCATTTTATTTAACTAGAAAACAATATCCAGTGGTAACAAATATAACTCTAATCATAAAAATAATCAGAAAATTTGCTTTAAAACAGCATTTTATTTAACTAGAAAACAATATCCATTGGTAACAAACATAACTCTAATCATAAAAAGAATCAGAAAATTTGCTTTAAAAGCAGCATTTTATTTAACTAGAAAACAATATCCAGAGGTGACAAATATACTAGAAAACAATATCCAGAGGTAACAAATATAACTCTAATCATAAAAAGAATCAGAAAATTTGCTTTAAAACAGCATTTTATTCAATGAGAAAACAATATCCAGTGGTAACAAACATAAAACTAATCATGAAAAGAATCAGAAAATTTGCTTTAAAACAGCATTTTATTTAATGAGAAAACAATATCCATTGGTAACAAACATAACTCTAATCATAAAAAGAATCAGAAAATTTGCTTTAAAACAGCATTTTATTTAACTAGAAAACAATATCCATTGGTAACAAATATAACTCAAATCATAAAAAGAATCAGAAAATTTGCTTTTAAAGCTGCATTTTATTTAATGAGAAAACAATATCCATTGGTAACAAACATAAAACTAATCATCAAAATAATCAGAAAATTTGCTTTAAAAGCAGCATGTTATTTAACTAGAAAACAATATCCAGTGGTGACAAATATAACTCTAATCATAAAAAGAATCAGAAAATTTGCTTTAAAAGCAGCATTTTATTTAACTAGAAAATAATATCCAGTGGTAACAAATATAACTCTAATCATAAAAAGAATCAGAAAATTTGCTTTAAAAGCAGCATTTTATTTAACTAGAAAGCTATCCATTGGTAACAAATATAACTCTAATCATAAAAAGAATCAGAAAATTTGCTTTAAAAGCAGCATTTTATTCAATGAGAAAACAATATCCAGTGGTAACAAACATAAAACTAATCATGAAAAGAATCAGAAAATTTACTTTAAAAGCAGCATTTTATTTAACGAGAAAACAATATCCAGTGGTAACAAATATAACTCAAATCATAAAAAGAATCAGAAAATTTGCTTTAAAAGCAGCATTTTATTTAACTAGAAAACAATATCCAGTGGTGACAAATATAACTCTAATCATAAAAAGAATCAGAAAATTTGCTTTAAAAGCAGCATTTTATTTAACTAGAAAACAATATCCAGTGGTGACAAATATAACTCTAATCATAAAAAGAATCAGAAAATTTGCTTTAAAAGCAGCATTTTATTTAACTAGAAAACAATATCTAGGGGTGACAAATATACTAGAAAACAATATCCATTGGTAACAAATATAACTCTAATCATAAAAAGAATCAGAAACTTTGCTTTAAAAGCAGCATTTTATTTAACTAGAAAGCTATCCATTGGTAACAAATATAACTCTAATCATAAAAAGAATCAGAAAATTTGCTTTAAAAGCAGCATTTTATTCAATGAGAAAACAATATCCAGTGGTAACAAACATAAAACTAATCATGAAAAGAATCAGAAAATTTGCTTTAAAAGCAGCATTTTATTTAACGAGAAAACAATATCCAGTGGTAACAAATATAACTCTAATCATAAAAAGAATCAGAAAATTTGCTTTAAAAGCAGCATTTTATTTAACTAGAAAACAATATCCAGTGGTGACAAATATAACTCTAATCATAAAAAGAATCAGAAAATTTGCTTTAAAAGCAGCATTTTATTTAACTAGAAAACAATATCCAGTGGTGACAAATATAACTCTAATCATAAAAAGAATCAGAAAATTTGCTTTAAAAGCAGCATTTTATTTAACTAGAAAACAATATCCAGTGGTGACAAATATAACTCGAATCATAAAAAGAATCAGAAAATTTGCTTTAAAAGCAGCATTTTATTTAACTAGAAAATAATATCCAGTGGTAACAAACAATACTCTAATCATAAAAAGAATCAGAAAATTTGCTTTAAAAGCAGCATGTTATTTAACTAGAAAACAATATCCAGTGGTAACAAACATAACTCTAATCATAAAAAGAATCAGAAAATTTGCTTTAAAAGCAGCATGTTATTTAACTAGAAAAGAATATCCAGTGGTAACAAACATAACTCTAATCATAAAAAGAATCAGAAAATTTGCTTTAAAGCAGCATTTTATTTAACTAGAAAAGAATATCCAGTGGTAACAAACATAACTCGAATCATAAAAACAACAGGCATTTTAAGGCCATTTTCCCTACAAGAGCAGGGGTTAGCCTTGCGGTTCCCATGACAATGTTCTCCATTTTGCCCTATTTTCTGCAACTCTCCTTGTTAACCCCCTTGCCCGCATTTCTTCTTCGACCATCTTCAGCCAAGTCTTTCTCGGTCTTCCCCGTCCTCTACTTCCTTCTACATTCATTTCCATCACTCTTTTCAACCAGTCACTTTCATCCTTCCTCAACACATGACCAAACCATCTCAACCTGTTTCTCTTCACAGCATCCATCACAGGCTCTATTCCCATCATCTTTCGCAATTCATCATTTGTCTTCCTCTCTCTCAACGATACTCCACACATCCACCGAACCATTCGCATTTCCACCCTTTCCAGCCTTCGTTGCTGCTCTACATTCATTACCCATGTCTCACTCCCATAAATCATAACACTTCTCACACATGCAGCATACACCTTTCCCTTCAGCTTCAATGACACTCCTCTCCTCGTCTGCACGCCACTCAGTTCCCGAAACTTCTTCCATGCACATCTCAGTCTCGCAACCGTTGCCAAGTCTGATCCACCTTCTCCATTCAGCATGTCTCCAAGGTAACAAATTGTTTTCACACCTTCCCTCCATCTCCAAGATGCAACTCAACATTTCCTCCATCTGCAGCTCCCTCTGTACACACCTTACACTTGAATGTAGCTGCCACACTGGTTAATGACCCTCTCAAACCACTACATTTTGGATGAACCCACTCAGCACACATTGTACATTGAATGGAATTCACTCCGACACCCTTCCTGCACACAGCACACGGCCACTTCCCAGTTCTTTCCACCTCACCACATGCTTTACCACTCGCCATCACCTTCGTTTTTCCGATATTCACCTTCAGACCTTTTGTCTCCATACATTCCTTCCACTTGTTCATCTTCTCCTTCAGTCCATCCATACTTTCTGCAATCAACACCAGATCATCTGCATACAACAACAACTCCCACGGTAAACCCTCCTTTACGTTCTGAGCCAGCACCTCCATCACAGCTACAAATAGTAGTGGACTTTGTACCGACCCCTGATGCACTCCCACCTTCACCTCAAACTCACCACTGTTCCCGTCCTTCGTCCTTACAGCTGTGCACGCTCTTTTGTACATTGCCATCACTACTCTGATCAACCATTCCTCCACTCCTAACTTCCTCAATGCCCATGTCACTACTTCACATGGAACCCTATCGAATGCTTTCTCCAGATCAACAAACCCAAGAAACAACTTCTTCCTCTTCGCCATATACTTCTCCTGCAACTGCCTCACAATAAAAAGCGTGTCTGTCGTCCTCTTCCTGGCATAAATCCAAACTGCATTTCGTCAATCTTCACTTTCTTCCTTATCCTCCTCTCCAACACCCTTTCCAATACCTTCATTCCATGCTCCAATAACTTTATCGCTCGATACAAGCCACAGTCCAGAGGGTCACCTTTCCCCTTGTATAGAGGGACGAGGGTACTTAGTTCCCAATCCACTGGAATGCGGCCTTCTTTCACCACCAGATTGCAGATCTCTGTCATTCTCTTCACACCCCAATTTCCCGCTGCCTTCAACATATCTCCCACAACTCTCGTCGGCCCTCCCGCTTTTCTACTCTTCATTGCTTTTATCGCTTCCTCAACTTCCTTCTCGGTTATCTTCTCTGCCGGTCCTAAAACTGGGTTACTCTCTATGTTGCCATCCCATTCATTCTCTGCATTCAACAGTATTTCCATATATCTCTTCCATCTTCATTTAATTCCATCTGGGTCCACAACGATTTGTCCCACTTCATCCTTCAAGCAACTCACCCCCATCACATCACACCTCTCTTTTGCTATCTGCTTTGCAATCCTGAATACCGCTCTCTGACCCTCTTCCGAAAACAAGCGTTCTCCGAACATTTTCCTACATGCCTCCTGTGCCTTTGCTACCTCTTTCTTTGCAGCCTTCTTGGCTGCCTTATAACTTTCATGCTCTGCATTTTCTGCCCCCATAAACTTCGCCTTCTGCCACTCCTTGAACTTCTTCCTCTTCTCGTCAATGTTCTTTCCAACTTCATCATCCCACCACCATGTTTCCGAGTGCCTCGGTGGTCCTTTTATCCATCCAGATACCTCACCAACGGCTCCCAACAGACAATCTTTCTTTGACATCCAACCACTTTCAAGCTCAACCACATCATCCTCCACCATACCCAGCCTCTCTTTTAATGCCTCCCTCACTGTCACCTCTTTCAACCTCCACACCTTCATTCTCGGTTGGTACTTCACCCGCCGAGCTCTCCTCGCACCTTTCACCCTTATGTCGCAGACAACCAAGTCGTGTTGTGAAACAGCCTCCTCCCCCAGGATCACCTTTGTGTCCCGGAGGTGCCCCCTATCTCGCCTACGCACCATCAGGTCGTCAACGGTTGGCGTCGACCCACCTGACGTGTATGTAACAAGCTTATTATCCTCTTTCTGGAACTGAGTATTACAAATCAACAAATCAGCTCCATCAGCAAACTCCAAAATCCTTTCACCTTCTCCATTTCTCACACCATATCCGTAACCCCCATGAACTCCCTCAAAACCGTCCATACTTCTTGCCACATGTCCATGTAGGTCTCCTCCTACCACAACAACTTCCTCATCTTTTACGTTTTCCATCAGCTTCTCTATCGCACATCAGAACTTGTCCTTCTCTTCATCGCTCTGACCAACCTGCGGAGCATATCCCAAGATGATGTTCACCAAGAGCTTTCCAATCATCATTTTCACCATCATCAACCTTTCACTCACTCTAGTCACACTCGCCACACTGTCTACAAACTCCTCAGAAAACAGGACATCAACACCATTCACGCCCTCTGGGCACCCTTGCCACACAAACTTGTATTTCTGTCCCTGCCTACCCTTCACCATTCTCACACCACTTCCCTTCCATCTCGTCTCCTGCACACAACATATGTCCACTCTTCTTCTGACCAATACTTCCACCACTTCTCCTGATCTCCCTGTCATTGTCCCTACATTCCATGTCCCAAATCTCAGAAACCGATCTCGACGTCGGGCATCAGACGTTTCGTCGTCATAAATGGAATGATTTCCACCCTTGCTTCGATCGGGTTCCCCACCTTGAGTTTTGACGAGTGGGAGTGGGGTCCCCCACGTAGTACTTTGGGCTGTACCCTGCCCATATGTAGTCGTAATTGTCATGGTTCTCTTTTTGAGGCCATGTTTTTATGGCTGGATGCCCTTCCTGACGCCAACCCTTTTAGTCGCCTCTTACGACACGCAGGGATACGGTGTACCTATTCTAAACCGGGGTACACAACAACAACAGCAACAACATGCATTTTAAGGCCACACACCGGGTCATAAATCATGAAATCACCGGGTCAACTCTAATCATAAAAAGAATCAGTAAATTTGCTTTAAATACAGCATTTTACTTAACTAGAAAACAAGATTGTTTTCAGAACTGATTTCCACGAGCTCAAGATAAGCAAACCAGTTCGACAAATGAAATAGTCTCTGAGGGTGTTAACCGAGATTACATCACCCACTCTCCTTTCAATTAAATTAATTTGTTGGAGGTAGCTAATAACATCACAGTTTGGATCTCAGTTTCCCACCATCTCTCAGTTTGTGCGTTTTGAATGTCCTCGCTTTACACTGATCCCAAACGTTTCTGCCAGCTACTTGACAATGCATGCTTGTCTCCGGGGACCTATGACCTCCGCCACCGAAGGTGGATGGAGGTTATGTTTTCACCCCTGTCTGTTTGTCTGTCTGTTTGTCTGTCTGTGAACATGATATCTCAAAAAGTTGCAGATGGATTCAAACAAAATTTGGCAGAGAGGTAGTGTATGTGACAAGGACAAAATGATTAGATTTTGGTGAAGATCTGGATTCAGATCCGGCTAGTATAATTTTTAAAGTGATTCTTCACCATTTGGAGATCGGGCGAAAAACGATATATAGCAGGATATCTCAAAAAGTTATGGACAGATTTGGACGAAACTTGGTGGAGAGGTTGTGTGTGTGTGACAAGGACTAATCGATTAGATTTTGGTGAAGATCTGAATATGGATTCGGATACCTGCTCATTCATACCTGTGTGTGTGACCTGCTCATACCTCAATTCTCATTTAATTATTTAATTAAATGAAGACCTCTATTTCTGAATAATCCTCTCCAAGAAGTTCTGTCACTCAAGCTTTTGGGTCTCACTATTTGCCATGATCTTTCCTGGGAAACCCACATTTCAAATCTGGCCTCCAAAGCCAGTCGCCGACTGGGCATCCTCCGTCGTGCGAAGTCCTTCCTTGGCACACCTGAGCTCCTCACCACATACAAGGCTTTCCTCTGCAGCTCTATGGAATACTGTTCTCCCCTCTGGTCTGGTGCTCCTGCCTCACACCTAGCCCGTCTTCACGCTGTTGAAACCAAAGCGTTCAGAATCATTGGAATCTCCCGCGATGAAGCTAACTCCAAGGGCCTTTCACTCACTCACCGCAGGCAGGTTGGTGGTCTTTCCGTCTTCTACCGACTCCTCTCTGGCCTTGCCCCCCCAGCCCTCTCTGGGCTCTGTCCCACAAATATTCCTACAGGTCGCACAAGATCTGCCTGCAACCCTCTTATGGTTAAACTGCCAAAATCAAGACTTTCTGCTCACCTTCACTCCTTCATTCCTCTTTTCTCCCGCCTCTGGAACAAACTCCCTCACTCTCTTCAATCCCACTCCACCCTCCAGGTCTTTAAAACAGCTGTTCACCACCATCTCTTATCCTCCCCCATCCAAAACCTTGATCTTTTCTACCCCCGCTAATTTCGGTCCCCTTGTGTTTTATACTTCCCCCCCCCCCCCCCCTTCCCCTTCCCACGCCTCCTGCCCCCAAGCCCTCTCCCTCCCACACTTCTCCCTGCTCTCAAATGTTGTGGTTGTGTGCTTCCCCTTCTCTCCCCATCTTGTCTTCCGCTCCCTCTTTTTGTATATTTTGTTTGTCTGGTTGATTTGTTTGTGAAATAAATGTTAGCTCTTTCACGAGCCTCGATTCAGTATACAAAAAAAAAAAAAAAATCATCAATTTTATTATTATTCTCATTTAATAATCATTCTCATTTAATTATCCGGATACACGAATTTTTTAAAATTTGAATTGATTCTCCATCATTAAGAGATGGGGCTAAAATCGATATACGGTATAGCACGGTATCTCAAAAAGTTATGGATGGATTATTCATAATTTTTTGAGATATATTTGAGACACGATATTTGAGATATATTCTTTGGTTAGAGTTCAACTGAATGAATATGAATGATCGTTTTAAGGCAATTTTCCCCGCTAGAGCGGGGGTTAGCCTTGCGGGTCCCATGACAATCATGGTTCCCTGTTTGAGGCAATGTTTTTATGGCCAGATGCCCTTCCTGGCGCCAACCCTTGGTCACCTCTTACGATGCACAGGGATACGGTGTACCTATTCTAAACCGGGGTACACACCGTGATGATTCATCCCAGCAAGCTGGTACTCAATTTGCCGACCTCGGAAGGATGATAGGCTGAGTCAACCCCCCTGGTGTTAATTTAGCGATCGACCGGGATTCGAACCCAGGATCCTAGGATCCCAAGCCGGCACCATAACCGCTAAGCCAACACCAGGTTCGACTGCAGATATGTTATTGCTGTTATTGTTGTTGGTGTTTTTTTTGGGGGGGTGGGGGGTGGTTATACTTAGTCGAGGCTCGTATAAGACCCAACACATAGAACATAAAGGGAGCAGGTGCCAAGAGGGGGAGATAGAGGGAAGCATAACAACAGGGTTGCTGGCAGATCTTGTGCATCCTGAAGGAATATTTGGGGGACAGAGCACAGACAGAGCTGGGGGAGCTAGGCCGGAGAGGAGTCGTAGAAGATAGAAAGACCACCAACCTGCCCACAGTGAGCGAGAGAGAGGGAGTGAATGGGTGTGTGCTCCATGGGAGTTTTAATGGGTGTGCATTCCACGTGAGCATGAATGGGTGTGCACCCAACCTAAGTGTTGATCCGTATTTATCGAAATCAAGTGTCATTCAATGTGCACTCAAGTGTGAATCCGTGTGCACGCATGCAGGTCCTTACAGGAGAAGATTGGAATGTGGTCATGTATGATGGGATTCAATCCCAGGGTGGTGTACCGAAGGGCATGTTATATTGCTTCTATTTCATCTTCCTCACTCTCTTTGGAAACTGTATCCTCACAACCTATTTATTCACATGTATTTATTCATGTTGTTCTCTTTGGGATATGCTGGATGGTTTACATTTTGGGTGTTGTGTACTACATGGAGTGCATGGTATGTTGCAATGTATAAGTGGTACTATTTATTTCATGCCTAGTGTTGTAGTTTAATGGGTATCTTTGTCAAAAAAGACCTCGATAACCCATATTTTCATTTCTGATGTAAATATTATGTAATTATATCCATTAACTCCCAATAAATTTCATATTGATTTCTTCCAACGTTATTTTGAAATGAGATTACCAACAAATATTTCTGGAAAGGAGTTTTTTTTTTCTAGGACAATCATCAATTGCATTTTGTCTGTACTAGCGAGCACTCCCGCCCTCCGGGGGTACCCTTCTCGGCCCTCCTTTGGTTGGCAATGTGCTGCGGCACAGTCTTGGAAATTCACTTTCTAATTTTTCTCATTTTTGAAAGAAAAGTTATTGATCACAACATAATATTATTTCGTATTCAGCCTGTGGCTGCTAGTTTTATCATTCTCTGGAAGTGTATCTGTGCCGCTGACCCAGTACCCCCTGCTCCCAGGAAGCTAGTACTCATTTTGCCGACCTCGAAAGGATGACAGGCTGAGTCAACCCATTTGGTGTTATTTAACGGCACGACAGGGACCCAAACTCAAGACCCTAAGATCTTAAGCCAGCTACCTTAACCGATAAGCCAACACGAGGCTGATCACGATATATCATACTCCATATCATTAGGAAGATGATTTGTAATACCAGCTACCACCAAAGGTGGCGCTATTTCCACCACATCAATTTTGGAGTTTCAGTGATATCCACATTTGCTCCATTGGACCATTATAGTAAGATGTCATTGAATTTCACTTGTAAAGTGCTGTAAGCTGGGCAGTGTTTTGCTAGTTATGCATCGTACAATCGTAATTCACACGATTTAGTAAGCTATGTGTAGTGTGCTGCAAGCTTAATGAAATCAGTTGTAAGCTGAGTGGCATTGCTGTAACCTAGTCCATATGCTGTGAATTGTGTTTATTGTTGCGAAACCTGTGTGGGGTGTTTGTTGTGAACTCTCGACAGTGTGCTGTAGGGGAGGACCGCGGCTAGTTTGAACGTTTTTGACAAAGTGTGCATCAGACAGAAAAGGTTCACACCACGAAACATTTGGAATGAATCATCGGAAATGTCTTTCATATAGCTAACATATTCTTATTATAATAGAGCAAACGTATATGGTTCGCTATGTATGTTTATATGCGACGAAAACTTCTTCTTCTTCTTCTTCAAATAAAATGGCCACCCTCTTAATTAACCCTCTTAATTGCGTTAAGACTGCTGAGACCCCTCAGACCTTTGACGACCCTTTAATTCCCCCAAGACCCTTCAGACCACCAAGACCCCTGAAGACCCAAAATACCCTGAAGACTCCCAAAGACCCAACATACCCTGAAGACCCCCAAAGACCCAAAATACCCTTCAAGGCCCTGAGGCTCAAAAAGACCCTGAATACCCAAAAACCCAAAAGACCCCAAAGACCCCATAGACCCAAAACACCCCGAAGACCCAAAACACCACGAATACCCAAAACACCCTGAATACCCAAAACACCCGAAGACCCAAAACACCCCGAAGACCCCAAAACACCCCGAAGACCCAAAACACCCCGAAGACCCAAAACACCCCAAAGACCCAAAACACCCCGAAGACCCAAAACACCCCGAAGACCCAAAACACCCCGAAGACCCAAAACACCCCGAAGACCCAAAACACCCCGAAGACCCAAAACACCCCCAAACACCCAAAACACCCCGAAGACTCAAAACACCCCGAAGACCCAAAACACCCCCGAGACCCAAAACACCCCGAAGACCCAAAAGACCCCGAAGACCCAAAAAAGACCCCAAAGACCGAAATACCTCAAATACCAAAAATACCCTGAAGACCCAAAATACCCCGAAGACCCAAAAAGCCCCTGAAGACCCCGCAGACCCAAAAGACCCAAAAGCCTCTGAAGACACCAAAGACCAAAAAGACCCTGAAGACCCCAAAACACCTCAAAGACACAAAATACCCTTAAAGGCCCAGAGGATCCAAAAGACCCTGAAGACCCAAATGGCCCTGAAGACCCAAAACACCATGAAGACTCAAAAGACACCGAAATGGTCAAAGATGCCTACCACTCTGAAACGACATATGGTGAGGCGCTCGGAGTGTGCCGAGTCACGCAAGTATTAGCAATGGACAATATAAGTTTAAAATGATGTTAGGTCTTGATAGAAACAAGTACAAAAAGTTTTAATTAAAACAAAAGCCACGTCGATGTTACACAATGCCTAGATGCAGCTGTGCCTATAACGTCGATGTTATAGGCACAGGACATTCCTATTGATTCGATTACTTGATGTTATTTTTGTGCAAAGTGAAAATATATCTCGGCAATTTCCCGTGTGTGGCGACGAATTTTTAATATATCTCGGCATTTTCCCGTCTGTTATTTCAGGCGGTGTATGACTGACCATGCCGCGATTTAAAAAACTAGGGCATGCCCGTACTATATATATATCTAAAATTATATCCCCCCCTCTATTTACATGAAATGGTTTGGTCCAAAGCGAACGGCTTGCGAGTACGGTGACAATCCCCCCCCTCTATTTACATGAAATGGTTTGGTCCAAAGCGAACGGCTTGCGAGTACGGTGACAATCCCCCCCCTCTATTTACATGAAATGGTTTGGTCCAAAGCGAACGGCTTGCGGAGTTTGGTAAAGAAATCGCCATAGCGTGCACAAACGCGCAGGAAAGCGAAAGAATCGCAAATTAGTTTTAATTAGTTTTAAAACATAGTTGAACGCCAACATAGTTTGCCAACGGGAAATAAATGAATACGCTCTCAAATGTGCCGTCCGAGGCAGAGTCTGTTCGCCACGTTCGGCACACGTGATAGCTCGCTGCTCTCTGATTGGTTGAATCGTTTTTTGGACATAGCTCGGTAACTACTTGTCCGATTAATATGAAACCTTGAAAAGGCACATCCTCGGGTCCCCAGCAATATACCTGGCAAGTTTAAAGTATATCGGACCCGTGGTTGTCGAGAAACAGCGGTCACAGACATACAAACATACAAACATACAAACATACACACAGAGATTACTGGAATTATAGATAGATATATATCTCGGCAATTTCCCGTGTGTGGCGACACGTGAACGAAGCTATGCTCCTCTCTCCACATTATTGTGACGACGTATAAATTAAATATTTCATCGTGACGATTGTCATCAAATGGACGAATTTTTAATATGTCTCGGCATTTTCCCGTCTGTTATTTCAGGCGGTGTATGACTGATCATGCCGCGATTTAAAAAAAATATATCTCGGCAATTTCCCGTATGTGGCGACACGTGAACGAAGCTATGCTCCTCTCTCCACATTATTGTGACGACGTATAAATTAAATATTTCATCGTGACGATTGTCATCAAATGGACGAATTTTTAATATATCTCGGCATTTTCCCGTCTGTTATTTCGGGCGGTGTATGACTGACCATGCCGCGATTTAAAAACAATATATCTCAATGGACTTGAAGTTACAGGCCTTTGAGAATTCATTTCGTTCTATAAAGGGCAACTTTCATCGGATTTTCTTCCCGTTTTTTTTCAACCGAGTCTAAAACTATGTTAGCGACTGTGAAAAATGAAATGATATATCGAATTTGATTTGAAATAAAACTGTGTGAGAGAGGAAGACACCACGGGCCTACAAAACAGGCCTCAAAGCTATGCGAGTTAATAAAATGGTGGATATTTGTTTATATGAAGCCTCTCCCACAATGGGTGGAGCTATGGTTCCCAGAATGGGTGGAGCTTTGAGGTTTTGTCTTCTCTGCAAGAACAAGAAGAAGAACAACAACAACAATAGCAGAGGGCACTCTATGACCAGCGTCTTGCGACGCGGCTAAAAATCGAATCAATTTTGTTTTATTCCAACTTAAACCATATAAGGGGCCCGTGGGGCAGGTTCGAACATTGTATGGGGCAGGTTAAAACATGCCCTTAAATCCTAGATGCCACAATTAATCAAGATGACAGCATTTGGTGGTCATGAGAAGTGGGCTTTGTTATATATATATACATCTGCAAAGCTGGTAAAGCATCAAATTATTACTATTAAACATATTCTATAGATACGTGGGCATCACTCGATCTCAGTTAATTTATAAATGATGGATTTATCAATGAAATATCTTTATATCTTTTGGGTCGACACACAAGAAGATAAACAGAATGTCACCAAAATCTCAACATGAATCATACACCATCCATTTCTCAAAACAAACTTTGACTTCATTAGATATCAAATGAACCGAACATTAATGATCATTCGGGGCTGGTACTCATTTTGCATCACATCTGTAGGAGTACGTGACTACGTGCTCTGGTACACTTTCCATTACATTTTCTAATTTTGAATTGAAATAAAGATGAATTTAATTGAATTAATTGCTAATTAATTCCATCCCTCCTCCATCATTCTGAACCGGATTGCTAACTTGAAAATCACAACAAACCCAATTTGTTTTCAATGTTCGTCTTTCATTAATCATCCACTTTCTAAACTCCCCTCTTGCCCCTCCCATCCAAATCCCTCCCCTTGCACCAACACTCCTAAACTCCCCCCTTGCCCCGCCACTCTTAGACTCCCCCCCTACCCCTCCACTCCTGAACTCCCCCCTTGCCCTTCCACTCCTGAACTCCCCCCTTGCCCTTCCCCTCCTAAACTCCCCCCTCACTCCTCCCCTTCAAAACTCCCCCCCAACCCCTCCCATTCAAATCTCCCCCCATACCATTCCTCTCCAATTCTCTCTCCTCCCCCCTCCTCCTCAAAGCTGCCTCCTCCCCACTTCGTCTCCCTTCTATCTCATACCTCCACCCCCCCCCAACCTTCTTCTTTCCTCTGCCCCCCCTCAAACAACCCCTCTCTGTGCCTCATCCCTTCACCTTCAAACCTTTCATCCTCCTCATCCTTCCCTTTCTTGGAACTCTTCTGCAATCGCTGACACACTAACAACTGCTCTCCCTACCTCCCCCTCTCATCCTTCATCTTACCCTACTCCTCCCCTCCCCTGTCCTGTACCCGATGCTCCCCCTCTCTCTTCATTAACGGTATGGACCTCAAACATCCGGGGCCTTCGCTCAAACCTGACTGATCTCTCCATACAGGTTGCTTCTGACAATCCAGACTTGATCTGCTTAACAGAGACTTTCCTCCTTCAAGATGTCTCTGATTCCTTAATATCTCTTCCTGGTTACTCCCTCCTCCGGTATGATAGACCTGAGCCTCGGCCTGGTGGTGGGGTGGCTATCTTTATCAAAAACTCTCTTCCTCACTCTCCTTGCACTGCCCTCTCTCCTCCTCACCCCCAGGAGTACCTCTGGCTACGGCTTCCTCTCCGCTCCCACCTTTTGTTCATATGTGTTCTGTACCGTCCCCCAAACAGTGATGACTCCATCTACATTTCACTGTCTGACAACATGGACCAACTTCTATCCACTCATCCCAACTCTCTCTTCCTCATATGTGGTGACTTCAATTGTCATCATGCCACCTGGTTGGGTGTGGGTTCCTCTCTCACCAGTCATGGCACCTCAGCAAAGGACTTCTGTGCCTCACTGGGATTGACACAATCTGTCAATTTCCCGACCCGGATCTCAGCCAATGGAGTATCTTCTCTTCTAGACTTGGTTATGACTAACTTCCCTGCTAATGTCTGCTGCTCTTCTTCTGCTCCAATCGGTTCTTCTGATCATGTGCTTGTCAAAGTGGACATCTCTCTGGCCATTCTCAGAGAGCCTCCTCAGCGTCGACGAGTCTGGCATTTCACTCAGGCCGACTGGGACGGTCTTCAAGCAGCCATCAATCGTCTGGATTGGTCTCCCATCTCCACTGCCTCTGACATCAATTCTTCCTGGGAATTCTTCCAAAGCAAACTGATCTCTCTCATGCACAGATTTATCCCATCTCGCCTTCAGTTGTCTTACCCTTCCTCCCGTCCATGGTACACTGAATCTTGTGGTGAGGCACTTGCCCTGAAACAACTTGCCTTTGCCTCTTGGAAGGCTAATCCAACTGAAGGAAATCTCAGTTCCTTCCACCAAGCTCGGAACAAGTGTGTGTCTACCCTCAGGAGTGCCAGGAAGCACTATCTCTCCTCACTCAAGAATGAACTCTCAAACCTGTCTCCTTCCTCCAAATCCTGGTGGCGTCTGGTCAAATCCGTTTCTGGTGTTTGTTCCCCCTCCATCCCCTCCCTTACCTCAAATGGCCACACAGTTGACATCGCACGTGACAAAGCCGAATGCCTCAACTCTGAGTTTGCCTCAAAATCCTTAGTCCCAAACCCATCTCTCTCTGTTCCCACCTTTCCCAGTCGAACCAAACTGCTCCTGGACTCTGTGACCTTCTCTCCTGACAAGGTGGAGGAGTTTTTGTCAAACCTCGACTCTGATTCTGCAACTGGACCAGATGGCATCAGCCCACGGGTCCTAAAATCCTGCTCTGCCGCTCTATCTCACCCTCTCTCTGTTCTTTTCACCCTATCCTTTGCTCAAGGTCATCTGCCAGCATCCTGGAAATCAGCAAACATTACCGCTTTACACAAAAAAGGTGCAAAAACAGATCCCTGCAACTACAGACCAATCAGCCTGCTCCCAATTATCAGCAAAGTCATGGAATCCATCATTGCTTCGGATATGAAATCTTTCCTCTTCTCCAATGGCTTGATCTCTGATCATCAATTTGGTTTCAGACCAGGTCACTCTACTCTGGACATGCTGCTTCTGCTGTCTCAACAATGGATGGAGGTCCGCAATGCCAAACAGGAAATCAGAGCTGTCTCCCTTGACATATCACGTGCCTTCGATACGGTCTGGCACCCAGCTCTGCTCACCAAACTCTCCTCCTATGGTATCCATGGAAATCTCCATGCATGGCTTGCGGACTTCCTCTCTGGTCGTAGTCAACGTGTGGCCCTGAATGGATTTCTCTCATCTCCCCTTCCCGTTCAGGCTGGAGTTCCCCAAGGCAGTGTGCTGGGCCCTGTGCTTTTTCTGGTCTTTATCAATGATCTCTCCGACTCTCTGGAAAATCCTCTGTATCTCTTTGCTGATGACTCCACTCTCTGCCGCTCCATTCCTCTTCCCTCAGATCGGCAGTCTGCAGCCTCCTCACTCTCTGAAGACCTGGACAAAATCACAGACTGGTCAAACATGTGGAACATGTCTTTCAATCCTGACAAATCTCACACTCTTACTATGTCTCTCCGAAAAGATCGACTGGACAACCCTCCCATCTACTTTCTCGACAATCCTCTCCAAGAAGTTCTGTCGCTCAAGCTTTTGGGTCTCACCATCTGCCATGATCTTTCTTGGGAAAACCACATTTCCAAGCTGGCCTCCAAAGCCAGTCGCCGACTGGGCATCCTCCGTCGTGCGAAGTCCTTCCTAGGCACACCTGAGCTCCTCACCACATACAAGGCTTTCATCCACAGCTCAATGGAATACTGTTCTCCCCTATGGGCTGGTGCTCCTGCCTCACACCTGGCTCGGCTTCACGCTGTTGAATCCAAAGCTTTCAGAATCATTGGAATCTCCCGCGATGAAGCTATCTCTGAGGGCCTTTCACTCACTCACCGCAGGCAGGTAGGTGGTCTTTCTGTCTTCTACCGACTCCTCCCCGGCCTTGCTCCCCCAGCTCTCTCTGTGCTCTGTCCCCCAAATATTCCTACAGGTCGCACAAGATCTGCCAGCCACCCTCTGATGGTTAAACTGCCGAAATCTCGGCTCTCTGCTCACCTTCACTCTTTCATTCCTCTTTTCTCCCGCCTCTGGAACAAACTCCCACACTCACTTCAATCACACTCCTCCCTCCAGGTCTTCAAAACAGCTGTTCACCACCATCTCTTATTTTCCCCCATCCAAAACCTTGATCTTTTCTACCCCCACTAATTCACCCCAGATCCACCTTGTTTGAAATTCCAACTTCTTTCCTGGAAGTCTTGGCAGTGTCCATATGTTTTATACCTCTCCCATCGCCCCCCCCCCCCTTCCCATGCCTCCCCCCCAAAGCCCTCTCCCTCCCACAGTTCTCTCGATGTCTCCATGTCTCTCGGTCCCTGCTCTCAAATGTTGTGTTTGTGTCCTTCCCCCTCTCTCCCCATCTTGTCTACCGCTCCCGATGTTATTTGTTTTGTGTGTCTGTTTGTCTTTCTGTGTGATTAATGTTCGCTCTTTCACGAGCCTCGATCTTGTATACAAAAAAAAAAAAAAAAAAAAAAACTTTCCTCTGAATACAAGACACTATTTTAAAAAAATTTTTGATACCATAGCAAGGATTCGAAAAAACATTGATGGGGTTGGTTGGACCAAGGTCCAACCTGGCCCAAGATAAGTGTTCCAACTCACCACATTGAACTACTGAGCTTCCCTGTCGGTAATTTCATGCTGGACTTGTGATGTCATCAAGCAAAGCATTGATTTGACAATCGCAATGTTCCAACTAGCCCCGATCTCCCCTAAATCATGTGTATTGTGCTGTGGGGTGTATGTGGTGTACCCTGGGCCATGTGCAATCATCTGAGCTCCATGACCACACAGATACCCTGCTGAACGTGTTTCTTGCAATTGCCGTCGATAATTTAGCAAACGCACAGGAGCTCACCAAGGTAAAAAAAATTCTCATTATACTGTTGTTTTGGTTTTACTGAATTATTTTTACTTGTTCTTTTCACATGTTTTTTGGTCAATGGAGAAATCTCCTGAAAAATATCTTGAAGAAAACAATTTTAATTGTAATGACCATTGATGTGACTATTTGTCTGTATGGATTGCCAAAAGTGAGACTTTATATATAAACCAAATGCTGACTTAAAATTTTTCACTTGAGGATGATGTATTGATGCATCCTGAGTTTCTACAGGAGTTCTGGAACTATTTTGCAAAAGAAGACAAAGACATTTTGACATTTTTAATACAATTGGACATTATACATTTAAAGCATGGTATAGGTAATGGTAGAGGCCATTTGGTCCATCATCCCTTTGTCATATCCCTATCCACTGCTGGTAGTGATTGTTACACAGTGAACACCTAGCAAAGATTTTGCTTAGCGTATAGATCCATTTAACATGTCGTGTGCTTAGCTGTAACGAATCAAATGTTAATGTTGTATTATATGGAAAAAAATATGGGCAGATTTGCATTAATCCCACTTCAATCTCCCTACCCCACCCTCCTCCCCTCCCCCTCCCCCAATTCCCTTTGCACACCTGCCCCATACACTACCCTTCTCATCCCCACCCTTACTTTGCCATGGAGTAAACCTCCTTTCACTCTTCTCTATTATGTGCTCCGCTCCCTTTTTTAGCTTTCCTTTCTCAAAATTATTGCTGTCGTTCCATTTAACCCCCTCACCCCCTCCACCCCCCACTCACATTTTTGCATTGAGCTAAAAATAGATGGCCTATTGGGTGGTCCGCCAGTCCTGTTATTAGTTTATTGATCTGTACAGAAAGTGCGTGACTGATTTTAGGATGAGGAAGAAGAAGAAGAGAAGAACAAGGAAAAGAGAAAGGAAGTGGAAGAAGCTGACACCGGAACTTCCCGGTAAGAATAAGATTGGTGGATGAGGAACTGAGAGATTTGTTCAAGAGAATATTTGTGATTATAAACATGTAAAGAGTAGGAAAGAAAGGGGGGAAATGCTTGCTATTGCTTATATACCATATACATGTATTGCAAGTTGCACCATATAAATGCATGCTTTTAGATCACTCAAGAAATGTGTAGAGCTGTAATTATGATTTATACATCTCAATAACCATCAGTTATGCAATCCTATAAGTAGCCTAATACTGTACTTTCCAACAAGCTTAAGCTCCCCTGAGGCTTGAAATTAGATAATTTCTATAAAGATGTTCGAAACACTGTGTGTGTTTGCATGCATTTGTGTGTGTGTGTGTGTGTGTGTGTGTGTGTGTGTGTGTGTGTGTGTGTGTGTGTGTGTGTGTGTGTGTGTGTGTGTGTGTGTGTGTGTGTTAGTTACTTAAGTTGTTTATTTAGAAGTTATTACTTAGTTCTTACTTTAAATGTTCAACTATTTCGGCTGTTAATGTTCATTAAATCATTATTAATGTTGGAGGAACATTTTTATGAAAAACAAGTGATACACTGCATGACCAAAAGTATGCGGACACCCCCTTCTAATTAGTGGATTCGTCTGTTTCAGCCACACCCATTGCTGACAGGTATATATAATCAAGCTCACAGCAATGCAATCTCCATGGACAAACATTGGCAGTAGAATGGGCCGTACTGAAGGGCTCAGTGACTTTCAACGTGGCACCGTCATAGGATGCCACCTTTCCAACAAGTCAGTTCGTCAAATTTCCACCCTGCTAGAGCTGCCCGGTCAACTGTAAGAGCTGTTATTGTGAAGTGGAAACGTCTAGGAGCAACAACAGCTCAGCCGCGAAGTGGTAGGCCACACAAGTTCACAGAACGGGACCGCCGAGTGATGAAGCACGTAACACGTAAATATCGTCTGTCCTCGGTTGCAACAATCACTACCGAGTTCCAAACTGCCTCTGGAAGCAACATCAGCACAACAACTGTTCGCCAGGAGCTTCATGAAATGGGTTTCCATGGCCGAGCAGCCGCACACAAGCCTAAGATCACCATGCGCAATGCCAAGCGTCGGCTGGAGTGGTGTAAAGCTCGCTGCCATTTTGCTATGGAGCAGTGAAAATGCGTTCTCTGGAGTGATGAATCATGCTTCACCATCTGGCAGTCCGACGGACGAATTTGGGTTTGGCGAATGCTAGGAGAACGCTACCTGCCCAAATGCATAGTGCCAATTGCAAAGTTTGGTGGAGGAGGAGTAATGGTCTGGGGCTGTTTTTCATGGTTCGGGCTCAGCCCCTTAGTTCCAGTAAAGGGAAATCTTAATGCAACAGCATACAATGACATTCTAGACGATTGTGTGCTTCCAATTTTGTGGCAACAGTTTGGGGAAGGCCTTTTCCTGTTTCAGCATGACAATGCCCCCATGCACAAAGTGAGGTCCATACAGAAATAGTTTGTCAAGATTGGTGTGGAAGAACTTGACTGGTTTGTATAGAGCCCTGACCTCAACCCCATCGAACACTTTTGGGATGAATTGGATCACCGACTGCGAGCCAGGCCTAATCACCCAAAATCAGTGCCCAACCTCACTGATATTTTTGTCGCTGAATGGAAGCAAATCACCACAGCAATCTTCCAACATCTAGTGGAAAGCCTTCCCAGAAGAGTGGAGGCTATTATCGCAGCAAAGGGGGGTGGGGGGGGGGGGGCAACTTCATATTAATGCCCATGATTTTGGATTGAGATGTTCGATGGTTCGGTGTCCAAATACTTTTGGTCATGTAGTGTATGTGTGTGATCATTGACAATTCTCTTTTGTGAGGATTCGCACATTAATTAGGCTTCCAGTGAGGTTTCCACTGGAATCCTATTGTTCTTGTAAGGATTTATTATTCTAACACATTTTGTGGAGACAATTCCAAAAAAACTGTTATAGGTTTGGAACCTGCGATAAAGATTAAAGTTTCGTAGAAAACCTCTAATTGAACCTGTGATAATGATATAATGCTTGAAAGCCTATAATAAGAATTGTAAACTTCTTCCTGGTAAAGCTATATGTCAAACTATGAAAGTGAGTTTGTGGGTACACTGACTGTGTCGATGCAGCTGAGGTTGTAGATGTAATTTATGGACCCACAATTTGGAGAGGTTCACAGGGTGAATGGGTTGAAACCTTTACGAAGAACAGAGCTCAGCTAATCCAGAAAATCGGTCACTCACTTCCAAGTTACTAAAGTTCTTCATTTAAGTGTACATCTATGTTTGCCGTTAATGTTTTTTTAAATGTTTGCCAAGTTAAGCAATTTTAATTGTGTGAGCAACAGTTTTATGAAATAATGGTGTGGGTGTTTTGTATATATTGTAATTTATTTTTTTATGAACACTGCAGCTTCAGTAAGGAAACACTCCAAATCAAGTCGTGAGTTTTCAGCATATATGGTTGAAATGCATGGTTGATCATAAAAAGAGGATTGTATATTTTAATTAATTCTTGTCTTCTTCCTTGTTTATCTTCTGTTACCTAACAGGCCACAAACCTCACGTCCTCTTTCTGTCTGGGAGAAACACACAGTAAAACTGCGGCTTTCCCGCTCTTCCGGGCTCTCCCACACTTCTCTTCCCCCGGAACGTATTTCCCCTTCTGCATCGGCACACTACTCGTCCTCCTACTCCATGCATCCTCCACCCTCTTATTGGCATAGGCCTCTTACCTTGTCGCATGGTCCAGTGGTGGACCATGGAGAATGTGGCAGAGCTGATGAGAGAGAGTCGATGAAAGCTGGTGAGAGAGATGGCGAAGGACAGATCAAGGTGTATGGTTGTAGAGTGAACACAGAAGTTGAGAAAGCAGAAGAGAGAGATGGAGAAATGCTAAGAGAGAAGATGAGGAGCCATGAGAGGCCAAAGGAAAGGGAAAGAGTGAGAGACGGAGATAGACCGAGAGGAGAGAGACAGGGGTCGAGAGATGCTGAGAGATGCAAAAGAATAGGTGAAGGTGGAAGAAAAGTTCGGCACAGATGCGGACGAGGAGAGGTCCTTGTTGGAGAGGGTGGAGAGGAAGAAAGTGAAGCAGAGGCACCAAGGAGAAGTGAGCACCAAGTTTGTCTGAATTACATTTTCATTGACTCAGCTTTTTGTTTTGCTTTCTCATGTGCATTTGTTTGAGCATCACTTTGTATTTTGGAAGAATTATGAGAATTAAGTAAAGAGACATATTAGAGTTTATTTCCACGTACAACATTCGTTTTCCTGTAAATATATGGTAATTATGAATACTTTTTCTTGATTAATAGTTAAAATAAATGTTTTTTAAAACATAATATAATTGTACACCACTCCTTTCATATTCCATCTCCAGGCACTGCATGACATCATTGCCGGGCTCCGAAGGGGGCCCGGCAATGATGCGGCTCAAAGGGAGTACTTTGTTTTCACTTCGCTTTCTTGTTTTCTTTCTTGCTTTCTTGTTTGTCTGGGCGATATCTCAGCCATCCTTTGAACCAGGAAGCTGAAATTTCGGCACAATAGTGACCATGGGCTTTGGCAAAAACTGGATTTTTTGTTTTTTGATTAATCAATCAATTGATTAATTACTTAATTGTTATCGATTTATTAAGTACTTATTTATTTCCTTTCTTATCTGGGCAATATCTCGGGCACCTTTTGAGCTAGGAAGCTGATATTTGGACACAACAATGACCAAGTGATTTGGCTGTAAAGGATGTTTTCGATTTATTGATTAATCAATTAATTGATGTATTATTTCTTGATTAATCAATTAATTATTTAATTTTTGATTAATTAATTTTCAAAAAGTCACAGCTTCGGATGAAACACTGGTGGGTTTGGTATGCTATTAGCCAATTGATTAAGAAATTATTTTACGATTACTATGTATTGATTTTAATTATGCAATTAATCTATTAATTATTGTACACATCTCCCTCCCAATACCATCTCTATGAGCTGCACGGCGGTATCGCCGGGCGCCCCAGCAATGCTGTGCTGGAGAATATTTATTTTTTGGCATGGGGGTGGTGTACTTTGAATGTATCTGTACTTGTTGTTTATTTTGCTGTAGTATTTCCGATATGAATTACCTTTCAAACATGGATCTTTTAGTTAAATTTTTGTATTTAATGATTTCTCTCTTGTGCTTAGGTCATCATAGGCACCACAGACATCGAAGGAAGGTAGCAGACGATCATGGAGAGGAAGGGAGTGAAGAAGGAAGACAAATAAAGGGAGAGCAAGGTAGAGAAGGAGAGAAAGTACGAGAACGAAAGAGAACCCACCACCACCATCACCATCATCATCATCACCACAATCAACATCGGCATCATCATCGGCATCGACACAAACACAGGTCAGTAGATACAGACACATTTGAAGTAAAATAGACACAAGTAAATAAAGGCAAAACAAACAGGCAAGCAGCGAGCGGAATACACTCAAGACTTACCTTGCCACAGCCCACGTGAATAATTATAACCACATTGATAAAAAGATCAAAGCAAATATCAAAATAATATAAACAGGAATATAAAGGAGAAACCAATTCAGAGAAAAGAGGTTAAGAAATGAGAAATTCATCGTATAAACAAAACTGCACAAAGGGCAGGAAGTGCAAATGCGGATTCACAAAGTTTATCAAGAATGCTCGTAATGACACAACACTGGCGCAGGGAGCGAACAACACCAAGGTCCAATCAGAATACTTGATAGCAAATACAATGAGGCTTCTGGTTCCTGGTCGGAGCATGTTTGACATTCCTTCATATGTGCCTCCCTGAAGTTCATCAAAGCTGAGCTTCTGGACCGGATGTGCCGTGTCTTTCTGATATTGTTTCATTCTTGTGTTATTAGTTGTGCTTCCTTCCAATTTCCATATCTTCCTTGTCCCTTCTTGGTGTGTAGTATCGATTTTGGTGGTGTTGTGTGAATGTCAAGCCTATACCACAAGGCCTCAGCTCATGAATGTGCCCATTCTGTCTCTGATCTGACGCACTTCATTCTGCTTATCCTTACCCTCAGTGTTCTCGTGTCATGCTCCTCAGCTCAACGCTATACTTTATTTCCCACTCTGCTTCAAAATAAATCAATAAAACCATTTAACTCCTAAAAAAATTCATGAACTAATTTTGCCTGTTATTTCCTTCCTTTTTTCATTCTTTATGACTTCCATGATCTCAATCCTTCCTAATTGATCTAAGATTTCTACTAATTGAACTAATGTGTTTAAAAGCTTTGATTAACTTTATAAAATAATTAATTTGCCGTATCTCTCCACCAGGTGCATCCCACTTGTTCCTCTTCATCTCGAGTTCTTCCTCTTCTTCAAACAGTTTCTTACCCAAACCTGTGGAAATTGCAAACACTCGGTCCATCAACTGTCTGTCCCTCCATCCTTACAGCACGACCTTCTTCCGTGCATTCAATAACTCCTCTTTTAGCCCCTCTAGTGATATCTGTCCTCATGTATCTGAATTGGGGATTGCAAGAAGTCCAGTTTGCAAAGGTTTCATACAAATGACCTTCAACTACATGTGATCTTCACATCCATTAACTGTGTCAAACTCCTCCACGTCAGTATCCTCCCCCTCGTCATCACTTCCATGCCCACGTCCTCCCACCCCAACTTCTTCTCTGTGTCCCCCAACTTAGCATCGATCCACCCTATATCCCTCTCTCTGCATACCCCACACACCACACACTCTCAGCTTCACACTCACCCGACCTCCGACCCCAAGTTTTCTCATCCAATCTCCAAGTTCCCCCACCCTCTCTCCACATTCTGCACCCTGCCAACAGCCCCTCCTCCCCTGTTCATAACTATGTGGACCACCAGCACCTGAGGCCTCTACCCTGACAGTTCTCTCAATCCAGGATGCTGGTGATAAACTGGACATTATCTGCATAACAGAATCCTTTCTCCCACAGGACATCCCGATTCGTTCGTATATCTCCATAGCTATTGTCTCCACTGGTTCAACAGGTCTGAACCCTATCCCTGCAGCGGAGTTGCAGTTTACATCAAAAACTCAATTTTTCACTGTTGTGTACTACTCTTACACTTTCAAACCCCAGGAGTACCTTTGGCTGTGACTTCCCCTTCGCTCACACCTCTTGTTTGTCTGTGTACTGCGCTGTCCTAACGGTGATGACTCCATTTATATCTCTACATCTTCACCAACAAGGACCAACTTTTAACCACACATCCCAACTCACTCTTCTTCAATCATATGCTACCTCATTCACCAGCCATGCCACTTCTGTGACTCCATGGGCCTGACTCAATTTGTGACCTTTCCAACCCGGATCTCTGCCAATGGAAATTCCTATCTTGTGGAATTGGTAATGACCAAATTTCCTGCTAATCTCTCCTGTTCTACCTCTGCTCCAATTGGTTTATCTGGTCACATGCTTGTAAGGTCAGCATCTCCGATTTCAGAGAGCCACCTCAGCAGCATCAACTCTGACAGTTCACTCAGGCTGACTGGCAGAGATTGCAAGCTGTCATCTCACTTCAGGACTGATCTCTTGTGTCCATCACCCCGGATATTAATGTGGCCTGGGTATTCTTTCACAGAAACCTGCTCTCTCTTATAAATATTATATTATGCACAGATTCATAAAAAGTCTTCAACATTATTTTACGCAAGCCTATGGTGCACTGAATCCTATGGTTAGGCAGTTACCTGGAAATAACTTGCCTTCTCTTCCTCGAAGGCAAATCTGAATAAAGGCAACCTCAGATCATTCCACAAAGCCGATAGCAAGTATGTGTCCACTCTCAGGAGAGACAGAAAACAACATCTGGCCAACCTCATGACTGACATTTCAAACTTGTCTCCTTCCTCAAAGATCTGATTGCACCATGTCAAGTGTATCTCTAAAGTATGGCCCCTCCATCTCTTCTCTTACATCAAATAGCACCACATCTGACTCACCTCATTGGAAGGCTGAATTCCTCAATTTTGTGTTTGCTTCCAAATTGTGTCTCCCCAACCTCTCACTTCCTGTACCCACCCAACCCAACTGCGCCCAACTGTTTATCGACTCTGAGTCTCTTTCACCTGATAAGATGATGAGGCTTCTGGCAACACTTGACTGATTCTGCAAATGACCAGGACAGTATAAGTGCACGTGTGTTAAGAACCTGCTCTGTTGATCTTACACAACTTATTTTTGCTCTCTGCATCCTATAATTTACCAGAGGTCATCTTCCGTCTGCTTGGACGTCAACCAATGTCACTGCATTGCTCAAACATGGTGCAAAAACAAATCCTCGAAAATACAAACCTATTAGCCAACTTTCAATCATCAGCAAGGTTAGGGAATTTATAATCGCAGTTGACATCAAATCCTTCCTTTTCTACAACCGCCTGACCTAAGATCATCAGTTTGGATTCAGGCCAAGTCACTCTACCCTGAACATGCTGCTTCTGCTCTCCCAACAATGGATGGGGGCCCTCAATCTCAGACATGAGATCAGGGCCGTCTCTCTAGACATATCTTGAGCGTTTGATACAGTCTGGCATCCTGCCTTGCTTTCCAAACTCTCTGCCTATGGCATCCAAGGCCAACTCCACAAATGGCATACTGATTTCCTCTCCTATCGTGGCTAGCATATGGCTCTCAACAGGATCCTCTTATCTTCTCTTCCTATCAAGGCCGGAGTGCCCCCAAGGCAGTGTTCTTGGGCCCAATCCTATTCGTAATCCACATCAACTAGCCGAAACCCGTGGAACATCCACGGAAGGGAGGATGTGGTGTATGGATAGAGTGTACCATTATGGATGGCATAGGGGATTTGCTTGTCTGAGTAAGAGTTAGGAAGAAAGATGAGAATGAAGAGTGCGTATATGAACAACGATCGCCGACACCGGCACAAATGCATGCTCTGGATTGTCCACTTAGTGGACGGCTTGCTTTCGCCTTCGCCTGTCCAATCAGCGGACGGCTTGCTTCGCTTTCGCCCAGCAGACGCCAATACGATGGCGTCGTAAGATGGCGTCGTATCGGCAGTTAATCGGATGCTTTTGGGCCCCAACGTCGGCTAATTCAGATTTTTCAAGTATGTCTGTACGTGATAAACAAAGAGTGCGGTTCGTAGATCGTAAATCCATTAGTGCCGTGGGCTTCGGGTCACTGGGTGCGGCGTAAAAGGGATAACAAAGTCGAGTCCTTACGCTATTAGTCCTTACGCTGATCTCCCTGACTCTCTGGAAAATCTCTGCTTCTTCTTTCAATCTTCCTTCAATATACAATACTTCTTTCAATCCTGACAAATCTCACACTCTCACTCTGTTCTCTGGAAAGACCCTCTGGTGAACCCTCACATCCACTTCCTTAATAATACGCTTGAAGAAGTTCAGTCACTCAAACCTTTGGGCCTCACCATCAGCCATGATCTTTCTTGGGTAAATCGCATATCTAAGTTGGCCTCCAAATCAAGCCGACTGGTCATCCTCCATCGTACAAACGTTTTCCTTGGCACATCTGAATTGTATAAACAGTACTTATACAAGGCCTTCATCTCCAGCTTGATCATATTTTCCTCTCCCTGCTGGGCGAGCACTCCTGCCTCAAACCTTGCTCATTTTGATGCCGTGGAAACCAAGGTCTTCAAAGTCATTGGAATCCCCCGCGATGAGACTGAATCCCTGGGCCTATTACTGTCACATCGGAGACAACTCAGTGTTTTTTTTGTCTTCTATCGCCTCCTTTCTGGATTGGCACCTTCTGCGCTTTGTGTGCTTTTTCCACCCCTACCCCTTAGGTTTCGTTCTCCATCCTAGTTGAGCTGACCTCTTCTTAGCCATTCCAAAGAGCCTTCTTTGTCTACTCCAAATATGTCCAACTCTTTTTTATACCTTCCTGATCTTTTACCATTTTCCCAGTTATTGGTGTATATCTTTTGATAGTTTGTTTGATATTTTTCTTTTTTGCAATTGTCAGGGCTGTACTCATTTCGGTTTATTTTGTGACATCTTTCATTCACACCTGCCTTTGGATTTTTTTTTGCAAGGTGAGTTAAGGATACCTTCTCTGGTTTGTTGTTTTCATGTTTGCTAACAAATTGGATTCAGTAGTCTGTTGTACTTTCTACGTATTCGTATATACTTGTACTGGAATACTGGTACTGTGAGCTGGTTTATGGCTTTGGTTCTGTTCCCTGGAGAAGGGTATGTTTTCAGGATCAGCCTCTTCCCTTCTTACACAGGTATTATTTGGCAATTGTTTAGCGCATTTGTTTATGACATATTTAGTGGCCCTCTTCTACTCCGAGGTATTTGTATAATGCTTCGTTTTCTAGCTCCTGTTATTGGTGTATTTGCGTCAATTTTTATGTTGTCTGTTTTTGTTGGTTTACCTTGTATAAATCAATTTGGAGTGTCATAGTAAAGGAGTTGAATACTTATTGACTCAATGACATTTCAGCTTTTTAATTTTTGATCATTTTGAAGAAACTTCTATTTTAAAAATCCACTTTGATATTATGGGGTATTATGTGTAGATCAGTGACAAAAAATCTGTGATCAGACAAAATTTGGCTCACTTTAGCAGATAAAATAGAGCATGCAATCAGGTGACAGTGACATTCTGGAGTGACATTTACCTGTTCCTCTCAGGTGTGAGGGTGAGAGTCAAAGAGAAAATAGCCAACACCGAGAAAAAAAGGAAGACTCAGGGAGAAGTGTTGAGAGAATCAATGGAGAGGAGGGTCAAGTGGTACCTCCCACCTCCAGCGGAAACAAAAACGAAGATTGGGGAAGGTGAGAGAATGGAGCAGAACAAATACATTTTTGTCAGGTCAGTCTTTTGGAAATGCCACTGGTAACGTAACACAGTGCTACCTGCCGCATGGTCGGGTTGTCGGCAACTGAACCGATACCCCTCACTGGCTTTACTAGTGGGGAGGGTGACTGTGACACCCTGCCAGGACTAAAATCAACACCTGGCAAAGGGCGGATGAGATCCCATAGGGAGCCAACAGACATCCAGTAAGGAGATGGTGTCTCCTAAAAAACACCCATCTGGTTTAGACCGGTTCAAGTCATACCAAAGACTTCAAAAATGGTACGTGCTGCTTCCATGCTTAACGTTCAGCACTTAAAAGGATAGAGCATGGAAAAGCCCCATCAGTTGGCATCCATGGGGAGGAGGGAATTCCTCTTGAGGAAATGCCCCGCTGAGTACGGTGAGAAAAGCGTCACTATTATGATGTCGCAGGTACTCAGAGTGTCCCGGGAAGTGACGGTACTTCCCCCAAGCTCAGTGGCTGCGTCCAGTGTTTTTCTCGTGTGTGTGTGTGTGTGTGTGTGTGTGTGTGTGTGTGTGTGTGTGTGTGTGTGTGTGTGTGTGTGTGTGTGTGTGTGTGTTTGCTTGCGGCAGCTCCATTACAAGCCTTAGACCATGGATTTAAAAAATGTATATACACATTTATTTATTTTTTGCTGAAACTGGCTGTGCTGGTTTCTATTTGCACATGTGTTTGTTTCAATCTTCTGATTTATATCATGTTAAGGAATCTTGGAATTTTCACTCTGAGACTCTCGTGTTAACATTGTTAAGATTTTGTGAGCTGCACCTGCCCAAATAATTACAACTCCCATCGGTTCAGCCTTCGCAGTACACTCCGGCACCCCATAAGATATGAATTGGCTGCCATTGTTTCTCAAACTTGCTTATTGTTAGCACGTTTTCAAAACATGTATTTGGTGGTGTATAAAACCACTCTTGTTCCCATAAATTGTGCCACTCTTCCCCACCCCTCCAACTCACCCAGGTAACTACATTTCCTTCCTTTTCTGCCCTCATTTTCTAACTTGTCTATTCCATTACTTGTTACATCCACGTATTAGTACCACTTCTTTCTCACCTCACCCTTCCATGAGCCTAGATTGGGTATATAAAACATAACCACATAAAGCTCATTCAAGACCATAACCACATTTATTCAAACATCAGTGCACCCTCCCATAGTAGTATAGTAGACAGGAAAAACAAATGCACATCATCCTACTAAACTACATCTTACAAATATCAATCTACTCCATCCAGGACAGTACCACCCACACAAGTAGCTTCAGAGCCTCGTCCTGAAGTGGCCGACAATCAGTGGAACAGCCGACTAATAGCAAGGCAACCGTCACCGAGCACTGTTCCACCTTGCCCTCTGCTCCTGCAGGAAGGTTTGTGTATGGTCTTTGATCTTGAACAGCAAGGGTGGTTTTGGGCATTTTTACAATGTTGTGATGTGTGATGGTCTAACGTGTTTATATAGGGTTACCATATTTGATATTTAAAAAAGGACACAGAGGACAATAAATTAATAAGTAAAAGAGTGGTGGGGGGTGTATCTGTATCAGTATCTACCAATTAATGTTGTATTTATGTGTTATACTGTATAGATACTTTTTTCTTCTTTTTTTGTATACAAGATCGAGGCTCGTGTAAGAGCTAACATTAATGACAAAAAAAACAAACGGACACATAAGACATAATAATGGGAGCCGGAGACAAGGTGGGGAGAGAGGGGGAAGCACACATGTACAACATTTGAGAGCAGGGACATCGGGAGATCTGTGGGAGGGAGAGGGCTTGGGGGGAGGAGGCACTGGAAGGGGGGGAGTGGTGGGAGAGGTAAAAAAAAACACATAGACACAGCTAGGACATCCAGGAAAGAAGTTGGTATTTCAGAAAAGTGGATCTGGGGTAAATTAACGGGGGTAGAAAATATCAAGGTCTTGGATGGGGGAAGATAAGAGATTGTGGTGAACAGCTGCTTTAAAGACCTGAAGGGTTGGAGTGGGATTGAAGAGAGTGAGGGAGTTTGTTCCAGAGGTGGGAGAAAAGAGGAATGAAGGAGTGAAGGTGAGCAGAGAGTCTTGATTTTGGCAGTTTAACCATAAGAGGGTTGCAGGCAGATCTTGTGCGACCTGTAGGAATATTTGGGGGACAGAGCCCAGAGAGAGCTGGGGGAGCAAGGCCGGAGAGGAGTCGGTAGAAGACAGAAAGACCACCAACCTGCCTGCGGTGAGAGAGAGAAAGGCCCTCAGAATCAGCTTCATCGCGGGAGATTCCAATGATTCTGAAAGCTTTGGTTTCAACAGCGTGAAGCCGAGCTAGGGGTGAGGCAGGAGCACCAGCCCAGAGGGGAGAACAGTATTCCATTGAGCTGCGGAAGAAAGCCTTGTATGTGGTGAGGGGCTCAGGTGTGCCAAGGACTGTGTTCTGCATTGAGTATTTATAAATAACAACAAGTTTTATGGCCTCAAAATCAATGTTATAATTATTCAAATTTCAGTATTACCTCTTTACATGTACTGAGTCATTTTGTTTCAGCAGTCCTTAATTTTGCTGTTGAGGATGATGAACTCTCCTCAAACTGCTTTCTTGTCCATGTCTGAGTCCACATGAGATTGTAAATCAATATCACCTTTATTTGCCACAGATATGTACGTACCAGCTCTACATTACCAAGCACCCGGTTCCCACTCTTCTCGACCACTTTGAAAACACGGGAATATTGTCTTTAGTTCTGCAGCGAATTTGCACTTTTCTTTTGACATTAAAAAGAAGATAAACAAATGTATATGGTACGGACTCAGAAATGACACTGAGTGAACACGCCACTGAACTCTCTCACTGTGAGGTTGGACAGGGAGTGAACGCGTGATGATTGAACACATCCATTACGCCATGACGGAGTAGTACAGACATGTACCAAGCTATCTCCGGTCCAAACATCACATAACCAAACACATTTTATCACCATAAGAAATGTACAAAAATGGTTTAACCGTATAAGGTGAAAAGTATCCCAAATCTTAAAATTTATCCCTTTGAAAATGCCAAATAAAAAAGGCGAAACCAGGACATTTTTAGATATTTTAAAAGTCCGGCCAGATGTAGATTTAATGAACGAAAAAGAGGTCATTCTCTGGGAAAACCGCAGGTATGGTAATCCTAGTTTATATCCATCTTGCTCTGATATCAATGTGGATACTTAATTTTTAACTGACATCCTCTTATTGTTTTTATTTATTTCCAACTGTTTAATTCGATAATGGTATGAAGTATCTGAATGTACTCATATCAACATACTTCACATGAAGGTTTCGCTGTTATGGAAATTTCCATGTCTTTAAAATAATCTTCAGTAAATCTTCCAGTAAAACAATCTTAGGCCCTCGCCTTTCTTGATGAGGTCATTTTCACTCATTCACCGCTAGCAGGTTGGTGGTCTTTCTGTCTTCTACCGACTCCTCTCCGGCCTAGCTCCCCCAGCTCTGTCTGTGCTGTGTCCCCCAAATATTCCTACAGGTCGCACAAGATCTGCCAGCAACCCTCTTCTCGTGATACTGCCCAAATCAAGACTCTCTGCTCACCTTCACTCCTTCATTCCTCTTTTCTCCCGCCTCTGGAACAAACTCCCTCACTCTCTTCCATCCCACTCCTCCCTCCAGGTCTTTAAAACAGCTGTTCACCACCATCTCTTATCTTCCCCCATCCAAAACCTTGATCTTTTCTACCCCCGTTAATTCTCCCCAGATCCACTTTTTTTTAAATACCGACTTCTTTCCTGGAAGTCCTAACAGTGTCCATGTGTTTTATACCTCTTCCACCCACCCCCCCCCTCCTTCCCATGCCTCCTCCCCCCCAAGCCCTCTCCCTCCCACAGATCTCCCGATGTCCCTGCTCTCAAATGTTGTACTTGTGTCCTTCCCTCTCTCTCCCCATCTTGTCTCCCGCTCCCTTTATCTTATGTTTTATGTGTCAGTTTGTCTTTTTGTGATTAATATTAGCTCTTACACGAGCCTCGATCTTGTACACACACAAAAAAAATGTCATGACAATTTATTGAATTTCCAGTGGGATTCAGTTTGGTATAATTATACCTCACTTTGGGCATCTCTAATCAATCTCTTAATCATCTCCATAATAAAGCATAGGGAAAGTATTCAATAATGAAGGCACTGCTAACTAGTATAGTTTCCAAGCAAGGAAGACCCATGTTCTATATGATTCAACCGATGAGTAATCTTCATTTGTGATTGAGGTGTTCATCACTTTGTGTATTGTATCTTTTTGATCCTCATGCTCCATTCCTGTTTATGCGCTTTGTTGTTTTCTAAAGGAGGAGGTAGGGAAAAATGGGAAGAGGAAGAGAATTCTACCTCTCAACCGGTGCCTCCCTACAAGTCCATGTTTCTGTTCAAGTCTGATCATCTGTAAGTGACAGTTGCAAAGAACCACCTGCAATCATATCCCATTAACGTAGTATTTACCAAAGACTTGATAAATGTTGCTGGGTATAATTATGGATGGGAGTAGAGAGTGTTCTTGAGTTGCAATTATTTATATTTTAAGCATTTACAAAGGCGTTTATGGTTAAATAACTACATTGTTTTTATTATTGTGTCATTTTGTAGAGTTTGCCTCTCTGTACAGACTGGTGTAATTAACCTGGACAATGTAGACAGAGGCAACTTGGGATGTCTGTAATTTGTTTTCAAAACATCAGCCAGCAGATATGCATAGGTATCAAGAATGACCTCCTCAAGATGCACTTCAAAGGACAGAGCACAATAATACACTGATTTAAACAAACTTCAACAGGCTTGCTGCAGGGGGTTGAAAAACGTATTTATTTTTGTATTAACAACTAATATATGACTATTAACCAAACAACACTGAAGGAAATCTATATATAACTAGCAAAAGTACCCATCCCTAGTGACGGGGAAAGCTAACCATGGTGGTAGCAAGAATAATCACACAACATGACAGTCAGACAGTTGTCCGGGGAAATTCAATCCATCCTGCAGCGCTCAACTTCACCGAAGGTGGCGCTATTTAAACCAACTGCAACAGCGAGGAAGTATACCCCATATTTTTCCTGGGTGTTTGCCAGTTTGGTACAACCTGAAGAGGTGTAGGAGTGTATATGTAACGCACAAGCAGGAAAACAGATGGACATTTATAGTTGTAGATGGAGCAAGTGTATGTATGTACCATCTACTCCTCTGGGAGGATTTGACCTTGGAAGCTGAACTTTCATGGATTAATGAGGGCACCCTGAAGTTGTGCATGTGCAAGTGTTGTTTATTCCATCAAGTTTTGAAAAAATAATTAAGCCCATCTTGGCATTTTCTTCCTTTGGGAGGAGGGCGTGCAATTGGAATTATCCGAGATATATAATCGCAATGTATTTTTACGGGTTCGGAGCGAGCGAGCTTCGATACACGGGAGGGTCACTCAGATCTGTCGCTCGACCTCCGATCCTGAAGCTGTCAGCCACGGATAACTCCGCGGCCCGATGTGTTGCTCAGCAACCGCAGACGACGGTTGAAGCCACCAGACCTAGCAGGGTCTCACATCCAATTAAAGCACGTTACCTTAGCCGTTGGTGAGGTATGTGGATGGACAAAAGGACCACTGAGGCACTCGGAAACATGGTGGTGGGATGATGAAGTTGGAAAGAGGATTGACGAGAAGAGGAAGAAGTTCAAGGAGTGGCAGAAGGCGAAGGGTACGGGAGCAGAAACAGCAGAGCATGAAAGTTATAAGGCAGCCAGGAAGGCTGCAAAGAAAGAGGTAGCAAAGGCGCAGGAGGCATGTAGGAAAATGTTCGGAGAACGCTTGGATTCGGAAGAGGGTCAGAAAGCAGTATTCAGGATTGCAAAGCAGATAGCGAAAGAGAGGTGTGATGTGATGGGGGTGAGTTGCTTGAAGGATGAAGTGGGACAAATCGTTGTCGACCCAAATGGAATTAAAGGAAGATGGAAAAGATATATGGAAATGCTGTTGAATACAGAGAATGAATGGGATGGCAACATAGAGAGTAACCCAGTTTTAGGACCGGCAGAGAAGATAACTGAGAAGGAAGTTGAGGAAGCGATAAAAGCAATGAAGGGTAGAAAAGCGGGAGGGCCGACGGGAGTTGTGGGAGATATGTTGAAGGCAGCAGGAAGTTGGGGTGTGAAGAGAATGACAGAGATCTGTAATCTGGTGGTGAAAGAAGGCCGCATTCCAGTGGATTGGGAACTGAGTACCCTCGTCCCTCTATACAAGGGGAAAGGTGACCCTCTGGAGTGTGGCTCGTACCGAGCGATAAAGTTATTGGAGCATGGAATGAAGGTATTGGAAAGGGTGTTGGAGAGGAGGATAAGGAAGAAAGTGAAGATCGACGAAATGCAGTTTGGATTTATGCCAGGAAGAGGAACGACAGACGCGCTTTTCATTGTGAGGCAGTTGCAGGCGAAGTACATGGAGAAGAGGAAGAAGTTGTTTCTTGGGTTTGTTGATCTGGAGAAAGCATTCGATCTGGTTCCACGCAAAGTATTGACATGGGCATTGAGGAAGTTAGGAGTGGAGGAATGGTTGATCAGAGTAGTGATGGCAATGTACAAAAGAGCGCGCACAGCTGTAAGGACGAAGGACGGGAACAGTGGTGAGTTTGAGGTGAAGGTGGGAGTGCATCAGGGGTCGGTACTAAGTCCACTACTATTTGTAGCTGTGATGGAGGTGCTGGCTCAGAACGTAAAGGAGGGTTTACCGTGGGAGTTGTTGTATGCAGATGATCTGGTGTTGATTGCGGAAAGTATGGATGGACTGAAGGAAAAGATGAACACGTGGAAGGAATGTATGGAGACAAAAGGTCTGAAGGTGAATATCGGAAAGACGAAGGTGATGGCAAGTGGTAAAGCATGTGGTGAGGTGGAAAGAACTGGGAAGTGGCCCTGTGCTGTGTGTAGGAAGGGTGTCGGAGTGAACTCCATTCAGTGTACAATGTGCGCTGAGTGGGTTCATCAAAAATGTAGTGGTCTGAGAGGGTCATTAACCAGTGTGGCAGCTACATTCAAATGTAAGGTGTGCACAGAGGGAGCTGCAGATGGAGGAAATGTTGAGTTGGATCTTGGAGACGGCGTGAAGCTGGAAGGTGTGAAAACATTTTGCTACCTCGGAGACATGCTGAATGGAGAAGGTGGATCAGACTCGGCAACGGTTGCTCGAGTGAGATGTGCATGGAAGAAGTTTCGGGAATTGAGTGGCGTGCTGATGATGAGGGGAGTGTCGTTGAAGCTGAAGGGAAAGGTGTATGCTGCATGTGTGAGAAGTGTTATGATTTATGGGAGCGAGACATGGGTAATGAACGTAGAGCAGCAACGAAGGTTGGAAAGGGTGGAAATGCGAATGGTTCGACGGATGTGCAGAGTATCGTTGAGAGAGAGGAAGACAAATGATGAATTGCGAAAGATGATGGGAATAGAGCCTGTGATTGATGCTGTGAAGAGGAACAGGTTGAGATGGTTTGGTCATGTGTTGAGGAAGGATGAAAGTGACTGGTTGAGAAGAGTGATGGAAATGAATGTAGAAGGAAGTAGAAGACGGGGAAGACCGATAAAGACTTGGTTAAAGATGGTGGAAGAAGAAATGCGGGCAAGGGGGTTAACAAGGAGAGATGCAGAAAATAGGGCAAAATGGAGAAGATTGTCATGGGGACCGCAAGGCTAACCCCCGCTCTAGCAGGGAAAATGGCCTTTAAAATGCATGTTGTTGTTACTGGTGGCTTAGTGTTCCCAAATGAAGACCCACACTCTCGACTCGGCACCCTGTCAAATATTTGGGTGAGAGTGAGTCGGCTATCTCGGAGCTAAGTAGTGGGGCCGAACTTCCCGTATAATTATGCACACACTAGGCGTTATGACTAGACACAAAAGGCAGGTTCTGCCATCTAACCGGAAGGTAGATTAGAAAGACATAAGGGGATAAGAAGCAGAACAGAGCTTGGCTTACCTTACAGAAGCTTCCTGAACAGAGCTTACAGAAGCTTTGGCCCCTGGCTTACCTCACAGAGAAAGCGGAGCTGTGTCGATCCCCATATGGAGGGTAGGAAAAAGAGGGGGTGGGGGAGGAAGTGAGGACCATGGGGTGTCGATGCGATGCTAGTGATAATGTAGGCTTCGAGCAAAGGTGTGAGGTGCAAGTGAGTTCCTCGCTCAGATGGGTCAAGAGGCAAATTGTTGATTGCTCTTTCATAATCGTTGATTCTCTTTCTCTTGTGCGTCCAAAGTAGACGATTAGGGGTTCTTAGAGAAAGTAAGAAAAGATTGTGAAGTCAGTGTGGAACTGCTGTGTGCTGAAGTCTTTGCCCTCGTGCTTGTCTCGCCCCGCGCCGCTTGTCTCGTGTCAGCGCAACTCATATCAGGGCAGCGCAATTCGTCCCAGGTCAGCACAGCTTGTCCCAGCTCAGTCAATTCCCTCAGCACAACCAGGCAGGAAGCTTTTCTTCTGATGAGATGAGCAGTGGTGAACTGCACATGAGCAGTGGTGAACTGAGCCGCGCTAATGCTTTTAAGCTTCCTGGGCCAGGCATGGCTTTGAGGGAGCAGAGTTCATTGGATGCGGAGTTCCAGGGGCAAGGGTCGCTACACACTTTTATACCCCACGCGGGGGATCCTTATTGGCTCCTGTTTGCTACAGCGTGACATTGATTGTGATCCCAAGGCAGCAGTGTCACATCATGGTTCAGTGGGGTTGATTGCGATCCTGAGGCAGCAGTGTGATGCCACAGCTCGGCGGCGTTGTGGTTGCCGACTGGCAACTTTGTTTGTTAATTATGGTGACTGGCACAAGGAGCGGGTGCTTCTTGTTTTAATAATTCATTGTCATCATTTTAACAACAGTCCAAAAAAATTATTTTTATTTACTCTTTCAAAGGTAGCATTACCAACTTTCGATCTTTCAACAATTGTAACTAATTAATACTCACTAAAGAAATTTACTTGTATCATAATGCTTTTGCTTGAATCATAATGTATCATAATGCTATCTATCTATAATTCCAGTAATCTCTGTCTGTCTGTCTGTACGTTTGTCTGTGACCGCTGTTTCTCGACAACCACGGGTCCGATATACTTTTAACTTGCCAGGTATATTGCTGGGGACCCGAGGATGTGCCTTTTCAAGGTTTCATATTAATCGGACAATTACTTACCGAGCTATGTCCAAAAAACGATTCAACCAATCAGAGAGCAGCGAACGATCGCGTGTGCCGAACGTGGCGGGCACACTCTGCCTCGGATGGCACATTTGAGAGCGTATTCATTTATTTCACGTTTGCAAACTATGTTGGCGTTAAACTATGTTTTACAACTAATAAAAACGAATTTGCGATTCATTCGCTTTCCTGCGCGTTTGTGCACGCGATGGCGATTTCTTTACCAAACTCCGGAAGCCGTTCGCTTTGGACCAAACCATTGCATGTAAATAGAGGGGGGGGGATTGTCACCACTCGCAAGCCGTTCGCTTTGGACCAAACCATTTCATGTAAATAGAGGGGGGGGATATAATTTTAGATATAGATATAGTACGGGCATGCCCTAGTCATATCATAATGCTTGTATCATATGAGGTAGAACCTCCTTTTGCTTTAAATATTTCCCTATTGATTCTTGTCTTTTTGCAATTGTTGTTTTCATGTATTGTTATGCATTATGTTTTGCACTCTGTCAAAGCGCCTTTGGGCTTCTTGAAAAGCGCTTTACAAAATAAATGAATTATTATTATTATTATAATAAAGAAGAGTAATTAGTGAATACTAATAATGTAAAAGTCCCAACTTGCTTCATTGTCTGTAATCTTGAGATACAATGACCAGAGAAACGGCTTCTGGTCTCGACTGTTCCCCTGACATGTTACATCCACAAATGATTTTTCCAGTCATTCCCAATACATTTGCCGTTTCTTATCTTGAGAAGGTACCACGTGATCACGATTCATTAGGTTTCCAGCTGATGCCTATTTTTCTTGTAAAGATCATTATTATTTCAGGCAAATTTTATGGAGAAGATTCTGAGAAAACCGTTACAGTTTACTTTAAAGATTTTCTATTTTAAAGACTGGTTCTAAGGTCAGAGGTAAAAGACTGTATTTGACACCCGACCGCAAACTCACCTCCTAATTGGTGAGGCAGTAAATACAGGTAATGTTCTCATGTGACAGATGGACATTATTTCTCACAGTTCGTGCAGTTTCGACTGTTATGGGTTAAGGAATCTATAGTAATCCATCGTAAAACCTTAGGGTTTAAGGAATCTATAGTATAGCGGTAGTTATTTTGTAAGTATTTGTTTAGTTAAATGTATCGTACTCCATGTGAATAGACATGCGTTGCGTATGTAATAGATAGTAGGTTCACAGGGACCTGTCTAAGCACACATACTGACGAAATAAATATCACTACAAAATATAAATCACAGACCGGTGTGTGTTTGTTTGTTACTTGCGAAGATCGAAGATCTTTCAAGTATCTTGGTTGGTCGCGTGTGTTATTCTGTGTCTGCCCGTCTGTCTGTCTGTCTGTCTGTCTGTTTGTTTGCCTGTATGTCAATCGCCTACAGGTCACAATTTTAAACCAATCTTCACGAAACTTCACCAAATGGTCGAGTTAGTCATAAGGGAAAACACTATTGATTTTGAGGTCAAAATGTTAACGTAAGCCAAAGGTTAACAACTTTGTCGAATTTCTAAAATCCTCAATTTTCATCCGATTTACCTGAAATTTGAACAGGATTTGCATATCAGGTCACTGAATTCAACCTAAATTATTTTGAGGTCAAATTTGTTTTAGGGATTTCACAAGTATCGTGTTCTGTTTGTTTTTTTTGTCATGCTACTCCTCCTACAGTTATAGGCCGATTACATCCAGGCTAGCTACATAGGATCAGCATGACCCCAAGTAAAGCATAGGGGTGATTATTTATTTCAACGCCGGTGATCTTGTGGGTGGTGAATGGGACAACCCAAATTCTCTATGTAAATGTGCATCGTGTAGGGCTCTCAAGGTGGGAGAGGGTATTATAAGTACTCACCCTTTCCAGTGGAGTATTCCAGTGAGGCGTTTTCAATTACGCAGTGGGAGGCATTTTGGCGAGGTATTTTGAATTACACTTTTGAATAAGGATAATAACATAACCCCCATGGCTGCTTCTGTAGGGAGTATATATAATATCTCGCAACAAGAATCACATTTTCTCACTAGTTGTAGAATGTAAAACGTTGCATCATTAGATATTTTTGTTCTGTCTACCAGAGGAAGAAACCACATGTTGTAACTCAACTTTTGGATGGAAGATTCCTTCAATGGAGTATAAGTTCCCCACTCTGCCTTCAGATGGCAGATAATTATTTATTTATCCTCACTGGCTTGTCGGATGGCAGGGTTTTAATTATTTTGGTCTTCATTTTACCAAGGTCGTAGTTGGTCATGTTGTGACTGATAAAAAAGTGCTTTTTGCCATACATGTTCACCGTGGCTAGTAATCCCCCCTCTCTCCAGCAGGGGTCAGTAAACTACTTGCACTGTGCCACGTGTTCAGGTGAAAATCGTAAGTGGGGATTATTTTGTGCTCATGACCTGGCCCTGGGAACCCCCAGCACGTGTGCAAAATTTGATGAAGATTGGCCAAGCCGTTTACAATTCTATAATTATCAAAGTTCATACACACAGTGTTATCCCTGGTGTTGGGCTAGCGGCTAGGGTGCCGGCTTAGGATTACCTAGGATCCTGGGTTTGAATCCCGGTCGATTGCTGAATTAACGCCAGGGGGGTTGACTCAGCCTGTCATCCTTCCGAGGTCGGCTAATTGAGTACCAGTTCACTGGTAATTCCCTGTTTGTCGTTGAAGGCGGCAAAAAGGGTTGGCGTCAGGAAGGGCATCCGGCCGTAAAACATTGCTTCAAAAAGGGGACCAAAAAACAACAACTACCACGGTCCCCGAAAAGGCCAACCCCCGCTTTGCGGGGAAAAATGGCCTCTAAACGGTGTGTTATACACACAGAGAAAGAGAAAGCCTGGTGTCCTCCCTCTTTGTTGAAACTAACCCCAACCCTAACAACTCAAGTGTTGGCTTAGCAGTTAGGGTGCCGCCTTGGAATCCTAGAATCCTGGGTTCGAATCCCGGTCAATCACTGAATAAACGCCAGGGGGGTTGACTCATCCTGTCATCCTTCCGAGGTCGGCAATTTGAGTACCAGCTCACTAGTAATTCCCTGTGTGTCGCAAAGGGCAACCAACAGGGTTGGCGACAGGAAGGGCATCCGGCCATAAAACATTGCTTCAAAAAGGGGACCCAAAAAAAGGCCAACCCCTGCTCTGCGGGGAAAAATGGCTTCGAAAGATGGTATACATACACACAGAGAATTGCGTTATTGTCCCCCGTCGCACCGCGGAGCGAAAGGGGGACTATGGTTTTCCCGTCCGTCCAATCCGTGCATGCGTGTGTGCGTGCGTGCGGGCGTGCGTGCGTGCGTAAGCGAAGGACCGCATTCGAATTTGGTGTGTGGGTGCAACCCACGTCAAAATCAAAGATGGCCGCCGCCATGTATGTCTGATGCCATGTATGTCTGAACCTTGTGAGCTGAATATCTTTAAAAATAAGCGAAGTACCAACTTCTAATCTGGTGTGTGGGTGTATCTTGAAAATTGGGTCGCCACGTCAAAATCCAAGATGGCCGCCACCATGTATGTCTGAACCTTGTGAGATGAATATCTTGAAAAATAAGCGAAGTACCAACTTCTAATTTGGTGTGTGGGTGTATCTCGGCATAAGGAAGAACGCTACTTAAAATTGGTTCGCCACGTCCAAATCCAAGATGGCCGCCACCATATATATGTCTGACCCTTGTGAGCGAAATATCTTGAAAAATAAGCGAAGTACCAACTTATAATCTGGTGTGTGGGTGTATCTAGGCATAAGGAAGAACCCTATTGAAAATTGGGTCGCCACGTCAAAATCCAAGATGGCCGCCGCCATGTATGTTTGAACCTTGTGAGCGGAATATCTTGAAAAATAAGCGAAGTACCAACTTCTAATCTGGTGTGTGGGTGTATCTAGGCATAAGGAAGAACGCTATTGAAAATTGGGTCGCCACGTCAAAATCCAAGATGGCCGCCTTGCGTCTTCCACTTTGTCAACTCGCATCACTTCACCGACGGGGGACCTAGGCGTAACGCTTGTTGAAACTAACCCTAACAACTCAAGTGTTGGCTTAGCAGTTAGGGTGCCGCCTTGGGATCCTAGGATCCTGGGTTCGAATCCCGGTCAATCACTGAATAAACGCCAGGGGGGTTGACTCATCCTGTCATCCTTCCGAGGTCGGCAATTTGAGTACCAGCTCACTAGTAATTCCCTGTGTGTCGCAAAGGGCAACTAACAGGGTTGGCGACAGGAAGGGCATCCGGCCATAAAACATTGCTTCAAAAAGGGGACCCAAAAAAGGCCAACCCCTTCTCTGCGGGGAAAAATGGCCTCTAAAGATGGTATACATACACACAGAGAATTGCGTTTTTTTTTGTGTTTTTGGGGGGGTTTTTGTATACTGAATTGAGGCTCGTGAAAGAGCTGACAACCATGAGGGAAAGACAGCACAGGGGGACGGCGAGGGAAAGACAGCACAGGGGGACCGCGAGGGAAAGACAGCACAGGGGGACCACGAGGGAAAGACAGCACAGGGGGACCGCGAGGGAAAGACAGCACAGGGGGACCGCGAGGGAAAGACAGTACAGGGGGACCGCGAGGGAAAGACAGCACAGGGGGACCGCGAGGGAAAGACAGCACATGGGGACCACGAGGGAAAGACAGCACAGGGGGACCGCGAGGGAAAGACAGCACAGGGGGACCGCAATGGAAAGACAGCACAGGGGGACCGCGAGGGAAAGACAGCACAGGGGGACCACGAGGGAAAGACAGCACAGGGGGACCACGAGGGATAGACAGCACAGGGGGACCGCGAGGGAAAGACAGTACAGGGGGACCGCGAGGGAAAGACAGCACAGGGGGACCGCGAGGGAAAGACAGCACAGGGGGACCGCGAGGGAAAGACAGCACAGGGGGACCGCGAGGGAAAGACAGCACAGGGGGACCACGAGGGAAAGACAGCACAGGGGGACCGCGAGGGAAAGACAGCACAGGGGGACCGCGAGGGAAAGACAGCACAGGGGGACCGCGAGGGAAAGACAGCACAGGGGGACCGCGAGGGAAAGACAGCACAGGGGGACCGCGAGGGAAAGACAGCACAGGGGGACCGCAAGGGAAAGACAGCACAGGGGGACCGCGAGGGAAAGACAGCACAGGGGGACCGCGAGGGAAAGACAGCACAGGGGGACCGTGAGGGAAAGACAGCACAGGGGGACCGCGAGGGAAAGACAGCACAGGGGGACCGCGAGGGAAAGACAGCACAGGGGGCCGCGAGGGAAAGACAGCACAGGGGGACCGCGAGGGAAAGACAGCACAGGGGGACCGCGAGGGAAAGACAGCACAGGGGGACCGCGAGGGAAAGACAGTACAGGGGGACCATGAGGGAAAGACAGTACAGGGGGGCCGTGAGGGAAAGATAGCATAGGGGGACTGCGAGGGAAAGACAGCACAGGGGGACCGCGAGGGAAAGACAGCACAGGGGGACCGCGAGGGAAAGATAGCACAGGGGGACAGCGAGGGAAAGACAGCACAGGGGGACCGCGAGGGAAAGACAGCACAGGGGGACCGCGAGGGAAAGACAGCACAGGGGGACCGCGAGGGAAAGACAGCACAGGGGGACCGCGAGGGAAAGACAGTACAGGGGGACCATGAGGGAAAGACAGTACAGGGGGACCGTGAGGGAAAGATAGCATAGGGGGACTGCGAGGGAAAGACAGCACAGGGGGACCGCGAGGGAAAGACAGCACAGGGGGACCGCGAGGGAAAGATAGCACAGGGGGACTGCGAGGGAAAGACAGCACAGGGGGACCGCGAGGGAAAGACAGCACAGGGGGACTGCGAGGGAAAGACAGTACAGGGGGACCGCGAGGGAAAGACAGCACAGGGGGACCACGAGGGGAAGACAGCACAGGGGGACCGCGAGGGAAAGACAGCACAGGGGGACCGCGAGGGAAAGACAGCACAGGGGGACCACGAGGGAAAGACAGCACAGGGGGACCACGAGGGAAAGACAGCACAGGGGGACCGCGAGGGAAAGACAGTACAGGGGGACCGCGAGGGAAAGACAGCACAGGGGGAGATCGCGAGGGAAAGACAGCACAGGGGGACCGCGAGGGAAAGACAGTACAGGGGGACCATGAGGGAAAGACAGTACAGGGGGACCGTGAGGGAAAGACAGCATAGGGGGACCGCGAGGGAAAGACAGCACAGGGGGACCGCGAGGGAAAGACAGCACAGGGGGACCGCGAGGGAAAGACAGCACAGGGGGACCGCGAGGGAAAGACAGTACAGGGGGACCGCGAGGGAAAGACAGCACAGGGGGACCACGAGGGGAAGACAGCACAGGGGGACCGCGAGGGAAAGACAGCACAGGGGGACCGCGAGGGAAAGACAGCACAGGGGGACCGCGAGGAAAAGACAGCACAGGGGGACCACGACGGAAAGACAGTCAATTGTCCCCCGTCGCACGTCGCAGTATTGTCCCCCGTCGCACCGCGGAGCGAAACGGGGACTATGGTTTTCCCGTCCGTCCGTCCGTGTGTGCGTACGTGCGTGCGTAAGCGAAGGACGGCATTCGAATTTGGTGTGTGGGTGCAACCCACGTCAAAATCCAAGATGGCCGCCGCCATGTATGTCTGACGCCATGTATGTCTGAACCTTGTGAGCGGAATATCTTGAAAAATAAGCGAAGTACCAACTTCTATTCTAGTGTGTGGGTGTATCTAGGCATAAGGAAGAACGCCATTGAAAATTGGGTCGCCACGTCAAAATCCAAGATGGCCGCCACCATATATATGTCTGAACCTTGTGAGCAAAATATCTTGAAACATAAACGAACTACTAACGTCTGATCTGGTGTGTGGGTGTATCTTGGCATAAGGAAGAATGCTATTGAAAATTGGGTCGCCACGTCAAAATCCAAGATGGCCGTCTTGCGTCTTCCACTTTGTCAACTCGCATCACTTCACCAACGGGGGACCAAGGCGTAACGCTTGTTTTATATAGTAAGATACGTTTGAAATGTTTTTGCATCTTGTATTTGGTATCTAGGCCTTAAATATGCACAATTAATTTTCATGTGTTCCTTTGCCGCATCCCCTTGAGAATCTGGTTGAAAAAGTGGTTCTAAATCTTTTTTTTTTTGCGGACCACTTCAAAATTGCGGATGATCTCGGCGGACCAGTTGGTAAACTTTTTTTTGTTCTACAAATCAAAGCACACAACTCATGTTTTAGTATCGTAGTCTTACCTTTCTAATGCAATGGGTGTGACTGGGTTTTTTCCATGGACGGTCGGTCGTAAGGCAGGGTTCTCTCACTCAGAGAGTGGTGAATGCATGGAATGGTCTCCCTGGATGGGCGTAAGGTAGGGCTCTCTCACTCAGAGAGTGGTGAATGCATGGAATGGTCTCCCTGGATGGTCGTAAGGCAGGGCTGTCTCACTCAGAGAGTGGTGAATGCATGGAATGGTCTCCCTGGATGGGCGTAAGGTAGGACTCTCTCACTCAAAGAGTGATGAATGCATGGAATGGTCTCTCTGGATGGTCGTAATGCAGGGCTCTCTCACTCAGAGAGTGGTGAATGCAAGGAATGGTCTCCCTGGACGGTTGTAAGGCCGGGCTCTCTCACTCAGAGAGTGGTGAATGCATGTAATGGTCTCCCTGGATGGTTGTAAGGCATGGTTCTCTCACTCAGAGAGTGGTGAATGCATGGAATGGTCTCCCTCGATGGTCGTAAGGTAGGACTCTCTCACTCAGAGAGTGGTGAATGCATGGAATGGTCTCCCTGGATGGTCCTAAGGTAGGCCTCTCTCACTCAGAGAGTGGTGAATGCATGGAATGGTCTCCCTGGATGGTCGTAAGGCAGGGCTCTCTCACTCAGAGAGTGGTGAATGCATGGAATGGTCTCCCTGGATGGTCGTAAGGCAGGGTTCTCTCACTCAGAGAGTGGTGAATGCCTGGAATGGTCTCCCTGGATGGGCGTAAGGTAGGACTCTCTCACTCAGAGAGTGGTGAATGCATGGAATTGTCTCCCTGGATGGTCGTAAGGCAGGGCTCTCTCACTCAGAGAGTGGTGAATGCATGGAATGGTCTCCCTGGATGGGCGTAAGGTAGGACTCTCTCACTCAGAGAGTGGTGAATGCATGGAATGGTCTCCCTGGATGGTCGTAAGGCAGGGCTCTCTTACTCAGAGTGGTGAATGCATGGAATGGTCTACTTGGATGGTCGTAAGGCAGGGTTCTCTCACTCAGAGAGTGGTGAATGCATGGAATGGTCTAAATCTAAATTCTAAATCTTTTTGGAATCCCTGGACGGTTGTAAGGTAGGCCTCTCTCACTCAGAGAATGGTGAATGCATGGAATGGTCTCCCTGAACGGTTGTAAGGTAGGCCTCTCTCACTCAGAGAGTGGTGAATGCATGGAATGGTCTCCCTGGATGGTCGTAAGGCAGTGGAGTCAGTAGATCGTTGTAAAATTGTGTTGGATAGATACCTAGAAGTAGTGTGGATGAGGGGTATTTTGCATGATTGTGCAGGTGTGATAGGCCTCCTGCGTTGAACTTTGTTGGGTACCCTTGTGTATATGTTTACCCATTGTTCTACCTATATAAGTAATATGACGCTGTTTGTCTTTCCAGTTTCCTATATCCTCTCTGACCACTTCGTGCATCTTCACCAAATTTCATCCACATAATTATTTACTTATGGCATAAGTCCTTTTTCTACATTTGGCCCAGTTGAAAGCAGACTTTTCTCAAAATGTTTGCCATTCCAGATTACGTCACGGCATTCCGTTGGGTGGCCCAATGGTGCAGGATTGTTGGTGTCTCCCTTTATTCCTGTTGTCCCTCGGCTGTTGTTCTCTGGCCCTTGCGTCTCATCAAATGCCATTCCATCCCATCATCTGTTCTTGACGGTTACATCCACCAGGTTAATAAATCTCTGCTTTTGTGTGACATTAACAGAGGTTAAAGTATATTTGATGAAGTGCTTATTTCAGAGAATATGCGTTGATCAATGATGGTGCACTCACAGGTGCAGGTAAGCGCACCTTGACATATTGACCCTGACATCTTGAGCACCATTTACTTTTGCGGAATAAATTACACAGCAATTACATTGAGGTGTGAAGTGGGGCAGAGGATTGAAACCAGGTAAGAGAACAGCTCCAGACAAGAATGCTTCATTAACTACGGGGCTGTCATTAAACTTCCTAGTTCACAACGAGACGCTAGGCCGACTCTGGCTAGACACCCTGCCAGCTGTACCGACACTCATGGATTCCGTTGGTGTCATGGAGGAGGACGACGATTCCAACATGGATGCATACCTGGTGCACGGCCGTCGATGGGGGTTGGATATTACTTATATTAAGAATATGGAAGAGCAGGCCTGAAACGTTACCTCTATTGCATTGGTGCATTACAACAACTGAACTACCGCATTCACCAATCTACCTTCCTCCCCAAATTATGTTAGCCAAACATGGCTTGGAGTTATGTAATGTCACATCCTTTAAGGCGTGACATAACATCAAATGTTACAATGTCATTTTGGATAGGTAGTAAGTACACAGAACACATGGTGCAAACCTTTTAATTTATTGTCCCCCGTCGCACCGTGGAGCGAAAGGGGGGCTATGGTTTTCCCCTCCGTCCGTGTGTGCGTCCGTCCGTGCGTCCGTCCGTGCGTGCGTGCGTGCGTAAGCGAAGGACCGAATTCTAATTTGGTGTGTGGGTGCAACCCACGTCAAAATCCAAGATGGCCACTGCCATGGATGTCTGACGCTATGTATGTCTGAACCTTGTGAGCGGAATATCTTGAAAAATAAGCGAAGTACCAACTTCTAATCTGATGTGTGGGTGTATCTAGGCATAAGGAAGAACCCTATTGAAAATTGGGTCACCACGTCAAAATCCAAGATGGCCGCCTTGCGTCTTCCACTTTGTCAACTCACGTCACCACTGACGGGGGACCTAGGCGTAACGCTTGTTGTTATTCCGCCATGGAAACTTTATTAAACAGGACTTAATTGTACAGAGCTGGTAATTTGATAGAGTATTTAAGTACTTGTTACTTTCTGCACTGACTGGTGTGGGTTCGATTTCCATCACCCCTAACTCCTCGCCAACCCACAATTGGCAAGTGTGGTGAATACAGTATACCCAAAACCAGGCCTGAACACGATTTGAGGGACCTCCTCATCCTGCAGTGGACTGAATTCAGCTGGCTCACAGTGTTATTGTATAAGTATATAATTTTTACCTCCTCTTTAAAGTCTTATTTCATTTGGAGAGGAAACTTGTGAGGATCGTAATCTAAGCAGCAAACAGACTACATGAGAAAGTTGAGTTTTATACTTGTACGTCTCGGGCTCTGACCTTGCATCGCTGTTCACCACAACTGCTGGGAAATTAAAAAGTCACATCATGACCATTACTATGTGTTCCATGTCCATTTGAATGTGTCTCCATGTGTGTGCATCCATTTCCGTGCCCATCCGAGTTTGTCTATGTTCAGTGTGCGCAGAATCTGCCATGCCGTGGTGTCCATGCGCTGGTTCGAAACAGTTGTCTTGTCCGTCATCGCTCTCAGCAGCCTTGCCCTTGCAGCTGAGGACCCAGTCAGCTCCAAGTCCACTCGAAACCTGGTCTTTCACTCTTCATTTATCACTCGTTTATGTACACTATTCATTCATTTATCATTCATTCTAATTTACCTCATTCATTGTTCACAATTCTTTCCTCACAAGGTAATTGTTTTATGTTTTTGCACTGGCTTTGCAGCGGGTAGACATGGGATTAACTTCCTCTTTAACCTCATTTGTTAATGTCATCTCATGACTCATTCATTCATATATGATGGGGAAAAAAATACTGTACCATGAACTTGGTGCCACACACACTTCCTGCTGATACACCACCCAGCAGTTAGCTCATCGTTTTACCAATGAAAAACAAACAACAAAGATATATGAACGGATGCTTATTGATTATCTGGTGATATCCTTTTCATATACATATATATATGTGCTGTAACTTTTTAGTTTAATTATAATATTGGTGCATAGCATTGGCTTTTCGAGCTTCATTTGTCAAACGAATGATTTACATTTGCATATATGGAGGTCCCACATGCACCATACTTACACTAACGATATGACATAAGTATAACCGAACTACGATTAAACTTTGTATGTCGTTTCCTGTTTCCAGTTTTGTTTAACTCTCACATAGTTCTGGATATACCTTCTTCTCCATGGGAACAAGCTTTAATTATACTGTACTGCCTGTATTTTGCAGAGGTGGAAATTACGCATGTGGAATTATGTGCACATAACTTATTATATCAATACTTTGTCACATTTACATGTGTCTTGTTTTCTTCGTTGTCTATTCCTCATCTCAATCGTACATGTACATCCAGTCGGACCCCGACATTCGCGGGGGATACGTTGCTGGAAAATACCGCGAATGTAAAATCCGTGAATGTGGGGGCATTGTTTGAATGGGGGAGGGGGATTTTTTTTCTTTACAAGGTCTAAGCTCGTGGAAGAGCTATGACACAAAACAAATCCGGACACAACATAACAAAGGGAACAGCAGGAGAAAGGGGAAATGCCAACAGCAGAGCGGAGGGAGAAAATAGACTGAGACGGACACACAAGTGATGCAGGTAACGATGAGGGGTAAGGGAGGGTGGACAAGATGGATAAACCACCTTTTAGAGGCCATTTTTCCCCGCAAAGCGGGGGTTGGCCTTTTTCGGGCACCGTGGTTGTTGTTGTTTTTGTTGGTCCCCTTTTTGAAGCAATGTTTTACGGCCGGATGCCCTTCCTGCCACCAACCCTGTTTGTTGCCTTTTACGACAAACAGGGAATTACCAGTGAACTGGTCCTCAATTTGCCGACCTCGGAAGGATGACAGGCTGAGTCAACCCCCCTGGCATTAATTCAGCGATCGACCGGGATTCGAACCCAGGATCCTAGGATCCTAAGCTGGCACCCTAGCCGCTAAGCCAACACCAGGCTTGGACAAGTGGACAAGTGGACAAGATGGATACATAAGTAAAATGTGTGGGAGGGTTGGGAGTGGTTTAACAGGTGTAGAAAAAAAAATCATGATTTTGGATGGGGGATGACTCGAGATGGTGGTGAACAGCTGTCTCGAAGACCTGGAGGGAAGAGCGAGATTGAAGAGAGTATGGAAGGTGGTTCCTCAGGTGGGGAGAAAGAGGAATAAATGAGTGGAGGTGAGCAGTGGTTCTGTTTTTAGGCAGTTTCTCTAAAAGGGGGTTGTTGGTGGGACTGCGTGTGTCCTTCAGATACCTGAGGGGTCAAAGCATGGAGAGGGCAAAGGGTCCAAATCCCGACAAGGTGCCACCAGATTTTAGAGGAGGGAGACGAGTTTGAAAGCTCATTCTTGAGATTGGACAGATGTTGTTTTCTGGCTCTCTATAGAGTAGACACACCTGTTGTGAGCTTTACGGAATGATCTAAGGTTGTCTTCAGTTGGATTTGCCTTCCAGGAGGAGAATTCAAGTTGTTTTAAAGCAGCGGCCTCACCACAGGATTCAGGGTACCAAGAGTGGGAGGATGGGTACGATTATTGAAGACGAGATGGAATGAATCTGTGCATACAAGAGAGCAGGTTTCTGTGGAAGAATTTCCAGGCTGAATTAATATCGGTGGCGGTGGATAGAGCAGACCAGCCCTGATGTCTAAAAGGAAGAAAAAAAATTTAAATAATTTTAAACTGCGAATATGCGAGGGCCGTGATTGTTGAGGTCCGACTGCATATGTGTGTGTATTAATGTATATACATATATATTCTTTTATTTTATTTTATTTTTATTTTTTTAGTTTGTAGGTAATGCATGAATGAGTTCAAAAGAGTCAATGATTTCCAGAAACCGTTTATTTTAGTGAATATACAGCTGAGTCATTTGAGTTTAATATCCAGCAATTCCAATTTGCAATGCTTACTCGTAGTTACCATCGCATGACTACCAGGATATGTTAGTTTGACGAGAAAGAGGGAAAGATGATACTGATATTTGTTCCTGTCTCTTCCAGGTTCTTCGTTACTTTGATTACGTCTTTACAGCGGTTTTCACTTTTGAATTAATTGTCAAGGTAAAGATTACAAGTTGTGAATATGATTTACCATCGCGTTCTGAACGTTGGTGATGTTTGCTCATGTTTATTGGGATCAAGTGTTTGTATCCGGTTGTATTGTTGGTGGTTGTGTATTATGAACCAATATGGTGTCCAATTGTAATCAGAAATGAGTATTTTGGGACTAAAGATGATCACACCTTTTGAATGGATGTACCTGGCCAGATGGTGGACCAAGGCCTGTTTTGTCATCGTGGGGCTTATTTCCGGGATCTCTGGAACATCCTTGACTTTGTGGTTGTGATGGCAGCTCTTGTGGCATTTTCTTTCTCGTAAGTACTCCACACCGCTCTCGACTGCAGAACCTCTGATGCTCAGGATATTTTGTCCCTCGGAATGGGTTATTTTTTCACCGTGAGAAATCACCTGTGTAGACCTGTGTAAAATTTAAACTTTTTTATCAAAGCTCTCATTAAGAGTGGTGAATTGTGATGGTCTCTTGTCCTGTTTAGACTTTTATACTTTTAACTATTAGCTAAATAACTCAGACCTAAAGAGTTGTTCTGTGGATTTCCCTTTACGGATATGCATATTGGATAGGGATTCTATTCCAGATTCGACCCGCTTGTTGCATCATTCCTGAGGTCCGATTGTGCTGCTGATGTGACGCACCTGTACATTAGGGCAGTAATTCGGAATTTGTTTTGAGGTGGTGACAACAACTCACCGATTCTTATTTGAAGGAGACTGTGGGATCTTTGAGATCTTTGAGATCACCGAGTCAACCAGATAATGAGTCATCAACTTGTCACCCACCTGTTGGACGGCACACGCATTGATGCAAATCCTTTCCTGTGAAGCACCAGTCCCTCAGTTTGCAGTCAGCCCAAGAGTCAGAACCAAACTGCACAATGACGAGCACTCTACTCTAACCTGACAGACAGGCACTAAACCATAAAGGGGAATCTTTCCGTAAAAGATAGAGAAACACAGAAGAGCTCTTGACATTATCTTATATGCTCAGCCAGATTGTATGGTTTTTAAAGGGCAACCATTGCGGCAGATTTGTTTCACCCAGAGTGTTTAATGCATGGAATGGTCTCCCTGGAAAGGTGGTGGCAGCAGGGACAGTGGATTGTTTTAAACTGCATTTTTTAGGTACCCAGGGAATAGATTAGTATTGGCAGGATTGCACAGGCTTGATGGGCCTAATGGCTGCATTGAAGTTCCTTGTGATTCCCAGTGAATTATGAAATGCCCATGTGTCACCTATTCCCAGTGAATTATAAAATGGACAAGTGTCACCTATAGGCTGAGTTGGTTAGCTCCTTCACCCAAATATCAATAGTGAGATAGTTGTGCATTCATCCAGTACTCCTTAAAATAGCAACATGTTTAAACAACAGGATATGTGTCAAAGTACAAGTGGTCGCACAACAGATGACCGACTTGAGCCAGAAGTACTTATCATCTCAAAAGACGATCACTCGATCACAAAACATTGGACAGAAGGTGCCTACCCGTCCTAACACCACATTGAGTCAAACGCATACGTCAAATGTGACATTCTCACGTCACTCGCCATCTGATGTGTTAACTTGTGTACTGTATTGTGTTGCATGCACAGTGGACAAAACGGGGGCATTGAAACCATCAAGTCACTGCGCGTTCTTCGGGTCCTTAGACCTCTGAAGACCATCAAGCGATTGCCCAAGCTCAAGGTTATTATATTTCTTATTTTGTATCCTTTTTTGTCTTGTTTTTCTATTAATCTTAGGGTGGGAGACCTTTTAAAAAATTATATGGATGATACGAGCAAACGTGTGCGTGTGTCTGTGTGTGTGTGTGTGTGTGTGTGTGTGTGTGTGTGTGTGTGTGTGTGTGTGTGTGTGTGTGTGTGTGTGTGTCTGCACACGCCTGCGCATGCGTGCATGTGTTACCCTTGTCTTCTCCTCGTCCATCTGGCAACTTGTCAATCTATGTTACCCTCTCTCATTCACCTCTTCGATAAAAAATGACAACCTGACAAGCAGTATGGTCACAAACTGCAACTAAATCCAGTAACGGGCCGATTGGGTATTTAAATCACTCGTAACGCGTATTTAAAGCACTCGTAAAAGATGAACAGAGCAATTGCGAAACATACATTTAATGCGCTATTTAAAAAATTAACTCGACACCTCTTATCCATGTCACCCTCTGCCACCCCATCTTGTCTTCCGCTCCCTCTTTTTATATATTTTGTTTGTCTGGTTGATTTGTTTGTGAAGTAAATGTTAGCTCTTTCACGAGCCTCGATACAGTATACAAAAAAAAAACAAAAAAAAAACAGTTAACCCTCTGGAGTCTACTATTCACTTGTAATTGCGTGGTAAATTTGAATGCGGTTAGAACCGATAAATTCGGCTTGTAGACATTTCGGCGCATGCGTGACACCGATAGAATCGGCTCGTAGACTCCAGAGGGTTAAATGAGAACAAGCTGATTCGTCAAACGGTCACAGATTGCTTAACCCAAATATGGGGCCACTCAAAAATTACCTGATGCCATGCGTTCTGACTGCCTTGATTAAACCTTACATATGATTCGATTTTTTGGGGTCCTTCTTCATGAATAACACTCAACCCAAACAAAGCCAATAGGAATTTGATGCAACAAATCCGGGCAGTGTATAATCAGCGGAGGCCTACAGGCTTAATGTGTTAGGCCCACCAGAAAACCAAGATGGCTGCCATATCATTTTGTCTCGTGGTTATGGTGGGTGGAGTGAAGTGATAGATGTGGGTGTGTTACGGCAGCTGTCTGAACAATTGGTGACATTCCAAAAATCGACCTCCGACAAGAAACCCAACAACGACAGCAACGCAAAGCTCTTGTAGACCTGTGACATGTTGCAGGTAAAAAAAACATTTTGGACTTGGTGTTAAATTTGTGCTTCAAAATGCCATTTCTACATCACGACTTCATAGTGTAACTGTTAGAGCATCTGCTCTGCGTCTGCTCTGTGTCTGTGAGGTCAGTGGTTCAAATCCTGTCATACCAATGACCCTTTATTTAATCGTACGTGCTGCTTCATTGTTTGACGCTCAGCATTTAAATGGTTAAGAGCACGAACAATCCCCATCGGTTGGTATCCATGGGGAGGAAAAAAAATTTCCTTCGGAAATACCCCGCTAAATGCAGTGAGAAAAGCGACGCCATTGTTGTGATGTCGCTGGTACCCAGAGTACCCGAGAAGTATTCCCTACGGTTATTAGTGGCTATCGATCAGTGGCTCTACTTCCCCTAAGATCTCTGCTATGTTTTTCTCCTCTAACACTCTTAAATATTGTTGTGTATGTTCGTCTGTGTGCCCATGTGAGTGTGTGGCAGCTGTGCAACAAGCCTTAGATTTTGTAAAAAAAAATATATATATATAACTAATTATTGAAACATTAAACTTTACAAGCTGCTCATCCGAAATTTGCTGAGAAGAAACAGTGCGGATGCTAACTATTCCTCATTTTCCATCTGCAGACTGTTTTGCATTTGGGGTTAATCGCTATGTCTTAACTCCAGTTAAAATGTCCAAAATGTAACTCATCCTCATAATTTTCACCATAACATCAAAAGCATAGCAAACTGTCATGGATGCTGTAGATTCTCGATCATTCATTGTCCCATTGATTTTAACTTCATCCACATTGAATGTTTCTAATAACCGTAGAGGATTTTGATGACATTAATTCATGATATCCTTCCATTGCAGGCAGTGTTTGACTGCGTGGTGAATTCCCTACGAAACGTTGCCAATATCATGGTGGTTTACTTCCTGTTTATGTTATTGTTCGCGGTCATGGCTGTTCAGCTCTTCAAAGGACGATTTTACTACTGCTCGGACATGTCCAAGAAAACAGCAGTTGAATGCGGGTACCATATGTGATGAACACTACCTTTCAATCACCTAATCGAACACCTAATCCACTTTATGGTGTCACGTGACATCAGAAACTGTTGTGTGCTGAACAAAACTTCACTAAGGCATTCACTGTTTAATATCAAAAGGTGGAATATTTTTATATCCTGTTTACAATCTCATCCATATTTCTACGATTTTACGCCATAAAAATTAATATTTTTCCAAAGTTGCACACATTTTTTTTTTTTTTTGTATACATCGAGGCTCGTGAAAGAGCTAACATTAATCACACAAAAGGTCAAACCGACACATAAAACATATAATAGGCTGAGCGGTAGACAAGATGGGGAAAGAGGGGGAAGGACACAAACACAACATTTGAGAGCAGGGACATCAGGAGATCTGTAAGTGACGATTGACATTTTGTTTTTGCCGGCGATCATATTTTCCGGGACCATCCTGGAACATGTTAGATGGAATCTTATTCAGTATTTAGTTGTAGCAATCGAGATATCTAGATTCACAGCGACGCTCATGTGAAGCAGCTCTGATTGACACGAGCGGATCAACCACTGTGCTTCTGCTCCGGGTATCGAGGGTACTTACTCCTTGTGTATCGAAAAGTGGTGTTTTTATTTTTACTACTTTTTGTAATTTTGTTGTGGGAAAGGGTTTTCAGAATCACACACACAAAATATGACAATATAGTGAATAATTTATTTGTAATGTAACCTAATCTTGACTTTTTTCTGTAATTTACTACATTCCCTTCTTTCTGTGTCAGATTCAGTTTTCCGTTTTAAGTTACTAACTCCGTAAATTCCGTCCGGTTTCCATGATCGTGGAAAATCACTAGTTCTAGAGTTGGTAAATGTACGTACTTATCAATGAAGGGCTTGTTTAATTCACTGTTTTTTCCATGTAATTGTTTCCAAAAGATATTTCTCAACTTAACTACTGCTCTGTTCTGTTATTGAAAAAAAAAAAGCACTACTTTCTGTTTTGCATAAATTTAAACAGATATAGTCGTTGCCAAATATATTGGCACCCTTGCAATTCTTTTTTTTTTTTTTTGGATACAAGGTCGAGGCTTGTGTAAGAGCTAACATTGATCACAAAAAAGACAAACTGACACATAAAACATAAAACATATGATAAAGGAAGCGGGAGAACAAGATGGAGAGCAGGGAGATATGTGGGAGAGAGAGGACTTGGGGGGGGGGGGGGGCGGAGGCATGTGAAGGGGGGTGGGGGGAGAGTTAAAAAAAAAAAACGTGTACACTGCTAAGACTTCCAGGAAAGAAGTCGGTTTTTCAAAGAAGTGGATCTGATTTGAATTAACGGGGGTAGAGAAGATCAAGGTTTTGGATGGGGGAAGATAAGAGATGGTGGTGAACAGCTGTTTAATGACCTGGAGGGAGGTGTGCGATTGAAGAGAGTGAGGGAGTTTGTTCCAGAGGCGGGAGAAAAGAGTAATGAAAGCGTGAAGATGAATAGAGAGTCTTGATTTTGGCAGTTTAACCTTAAGAGGGTTCCTGGCAGATCTTGTGCGACCTGTAGGAATATTTGGGGGACAGAGCCCAGAGAGAGCTGGGGGAGCAAGGCCGGAGAGGAGTCGGTAGAAGACAGAAAGACTACCAACCTGCCTGCGGTGAGTGAGTGAAAGGCCCTCGGAGTTAGCTTCATCACGGGAGATTCCAATGATTCTGAAAGCTTTGGTTTCAACAGCGTGAAGCCGAGCTCGGTGTGAGGCAGGAGCACCGGCCCAGAGGGGAGAACAGTATTCCATTGAGCTGCGGATGAAAGCCTTGTATGTGATGAGGAGCTCAGGTGTGCCAACGAAGGACTTCGCATGACGGAGGATGGCCAGTCGGCGACTGGCTTTGGAGGCCAGTTTGGAAATGTGGTTTTCCCAGGAAAGATCATGGCAGATAGTGAGACCCACGAAATTGAGTGACAGAACGTCCTCAATAGGAATGTTGAGAAAGTAAATGGGAGGGTTTTCCAGACGGTCTTTTCGGGGAGACTAAGAGAGAGTGTGAAATTTGTTAGGATTGAAAAACATGTTCCACTTGTTTGACCAGTCTGTGATATTATCCAGGTCTGCAGAGAGTGAAGAGGCTGCTGCTTGCCGATCTGAGGGATGAGGAATGGAGCGGCAGAGAATGGAGTCATAAGCAAAGAGATAGAGATGATTTTCCAGAGAGTCGGAGAGATCATTGATGAAGACCAGAAAAAGCACAGGGCCGAGAACACTGCCTCGAGGATCTCCAGCTTGAACAGGAAGGGGAGATGAAACTTTTTTCAAATAACTCGCAATTTTCTCGAAAAATAAGTTTCAATAAAAATTGACAAAAGTATTTGGTCTCCACAATTCTTTATTTCACTGTTAATGCTACAGAACCTTTGTTTTTCATTCAGAACTTAATATACCCTTTTAAATTAGAAAATAAAAAGAAATGGCATTGACAAAATGATTGACACCCAAGACTTAATATTTGGTAGCACAGACTTTGGACAAAATAACTACAGTCAAGCACTTCCGATGGCCATGAATGAGCTTCTTACACCTCTCTACTGGCACGTTGTCCCACTCTTCTTGTGGAAACTGCTCCAGTTCTCCCAGATTTGAAGGGTGCCTTCTCCCAACTGCTGTTTTCAGATTTCCCCACAGGTGTTCAATGGGATTTAGATCGGGACTCATTGCTGGCCACTTCAGAACAGTTCAGCGTTTTGTCTTGAACCATTCCTGGGTGCTTTTTGAAGTGTGTTTGGGGTCATTGTCGACTACAAGACCCATGACCTTTGACGGAGACCCAGCTTTCTGACACTGGGTTGAACATTGCCATCCAAAATTCCTTGGTAATCTCCTGATTTAATGATGCCATGCACACATCAAGGTACTGTTAGGGAACTTTTAACTGAACCCTAAAAGAGATTTCTCAAGACGAGGCTCAGACTCAAAAAGAACTCAGACTCGTTCTATTCAAGTCAAGGTTTATTCCGAATTTGGAGAGAACTTGTTACACAAAATATAACCAAGATATGACGCGTCGTTTGGTTGAAGACTTCTTCCTTCTCTTCTCTCCTCTCCCTCCTGCTTCCCTCTTCTGCTCCTACAGCCTCGGAGCATTTTCCTTAAGTAGATCTCTGTTACGTTGATGTAATTCGATTGGAATTTAGAGGTCAACACAGAACTTGGTCGACTCCGTCTTCTTGCCACCAATGCCCATCTGGTCTCTATTCTGGAGCCACTTAAAGGCTTTACAAACGATGCCATCGCAGGCAAAGGAGAAGAAACCCATTGTCTTAGGCCCTACAGGTCAACCCACTTTGACCTGCACAATCTCACCCATTGACAAATGCATTAGCCCTGGGCTGAGTCAACACTCAGCGCTGGGGCTCTCCACTTAAGGGCAAAAAACTATTTACAGATGGTGCTTATCGTCCTAGTCCCATCTCCATTGCTTTGCTCAGTCTGCGAGCTTTGAAAGCACATTATATTTTTTTACTACAATTTGTAACAGTTGGCAATAACTTGCCTTTCCATATCCTTATTCTTCCATAGTACCCAGTGCCAGAGACAGCACAGCAACCCCAAAACATCAATGAACCTCCTCCATGTTTGACTGTAGAGAAGGTGTTCTTTTCTTTAAAGGCTTCGTTTTGTTTTCTGTAAACATAGAGATGATGTGCTTCACCAAAAAGCTCTAATTTGGACTCATCTGTCCACAGGACATTCTCCCAGAAGGATTTTGGCTTGTTCAGGTGTGTTTTGGCCTCTCCAGTCAGGTTTTCTCCGCAGTGTGGTCCTCCTGCGTCTCCTACCATAGAATCACCTTTCATGATTCTTAATCAACCCCCTTGGTCACTTAATTTGCCGTCATGGTCTCCAATTCCACTGCTTCGCCGATGACATCCAACTTTTCATCTCCACCAAGTCCATCTCCACCGCCACCCACTCTATCCTGACAAACTGCATCACTGAAATAAAATCCTGGCTTCAAATCAACTTCCTCAAACTTAACTATGATAAATCTGAAATAATCATCATTGGCCCAAAAACGCTCACCAAATCCACCCATAACTTCGCCCTCAACATTGACGGTTTCCCAGTATCCACCTCCCCTCACATCCGGAATCTTGGCATCATCTTTGACCAAACCTTCTCCTTCGACAAATACACTAAACAGATCACAAAGAGACAGCCTTCTTTCACCTGAAAAACATCGCCCGTCTCCGTCCATCCCTCTCCTCCACGGCTGCAGAAACCCTCATCCACGCCTTCATCACCTCCCGTCTGGACTACTGCAACAGCCTCCTCTTTGGTTCACCCTCAATAATCATCAATAAACTCCAATACATTCAGAACTCCGCTGCCCGTCTACTCACCCATTCCCGGACCCGTGACCACATCACCCCCGTCCTTTACAAGCTTCACTGGCTCCCCATCCCCCAGAGAATCCAGTACAAAATCCTCCTCTTGACCTACAAAGCCCTCCATAACCTGGCCCCATCCTACCTGATTGACCTCTTCTCCAGACACACTCCCACCCGCAACCTCTGCTCTGCTGGTACCAACCTCCTGACCCCCCCCCCCCCCCCCATGCGGACCAAATTCAGATCCTGGGGGGACAGGGCCTTCTCCATCGCTGCTCCCACCCTCTGGAACTCACTACCTCACACCATCAGAGACTCCTCCTCACTCACCACACTCAAAACAACACTCAAGACCCACCTGTTCAACACTGCATTCAACATTTAACCCACAGCATTTAACCCTGACTATCTCTTCTCCTTCTCCTTCCTTTTGCTTTGATTATTTACCTGTTGATTTTTGTCTTTTTGCACTTGTTTTTTTGTACTCTGTCAAAGCATCTTTGGGCTTCTTGAAAAGCGCTATATAAAATAAATTTATTATTATTATTATTATTATTATTATTGAGTTGGTGACGGATGGTGTGAGTTGAAACTGTCGTACCTTGTGTCTGAACGTCAGCTTGAATCTGTTTGGCAGTTGATCGAGGTGCTTTCTCTATCATTCGAACAATCCTTCGCTCCAATCTTCGATCAATTCCTCTCCTGCGGCCATGTCCAGGGAGGTTGGCTACAGTGCCATGGGCCTTAACCTTCCTGATAACTTTGCGTACAGTGTACACAGGAACATCAAGGTCTCTGGAGATGGACTTGTAGCCTTGACAGTCCATGCTTGGCTACAATCTTGTGTCTGACCTCCTCAAACAATTCTCTGGTTTTCTTTCTTTTCTCCATGCTCATTGAGGTACACACAGTGACCCAAAACAGCAGAATGACTCCTTTTCTCCAGTCAAATGGTTGAATGAGTCAATTTTATATTGTAGGCACCTACAACTCTCCAAAGTAAAGGAGAATCACCTGCTTGAAATCTAATTATTTCCAACAACTTCTGAAAGGTGTCAATGATATTGTCTGGGCCATTTTAGGATTTCTGTGTGAAATAAGCTAAGATTTAGTATTTCTTCAGCTTTTTTTGTTTTGTTCCACTGCAATCCAAAGAAATACACATGTGGATACACATTTTTTTATTTCAACAATTTTCTGGAAGAAATGGTTCATTATTTGAAAAAAGGTCAAGGGTCCCAATACTTTTGGCTACGACTGTATAGGGGTGGCATTGTAATGTAAAGTAAAGTAGACAAGGATCAAATGTACATCTATCTATAATTCCAGTAATCTCTGTCTGTACGTTTGTACGTTTGTCTGTGACCGCTGTTTCTCGACAACCACGGGTCCGATATACTTTTAACTTGCCAGGTATATTGCTGGGGACCCGAGGATGTGCCTTTTCAAGGTTTCATATTAATCGGACAATTACTTACCGAGCTATGTCCAAAAAACGATTCAACCAATCAGAGAGCTTGCAGAGGGCTTTGCGAATGGACCAAACCATTCATGTAAATAGAGGGGGGGGGTTCTGTGGTCGTTGCGAATGGACCAAACCATTCACATCGAATCATCGAATCACATCGAATGGACCAAACCGTTCGCTTTGGACCAAACCATTGCATGTAAATAGAGGGGGGGGGGTTCTGTGGTCGTTGCGAATGGACCAAACCATTCATGTAAATAGAGGGGGGGGGTTCTGTGGTCGTTACTGCCACGTGGTTTCAAAGTTTTTTTTTGTTGTTGTTGTTTGCACGCATGTTTTTTTGCACCCACGTACGGGCACGCCCTAGGATGTTTACACACACACACCCCTACACAAATTTTTTTTTTTTTTTTTTTTTGGCAAGGAACGGGCACCCACGTACGGGCACGTCCTAGCTTATATATAGTACGGGCATGCCCTAGTACTTTATAAATGGGGAAGTTTGGAACAGTGCAAATAAAGTGGGTATCGGTGAGGGGAGGGAGAAGTGAAAATTTCCACCAGATTTGCATTATTGATAAGTATGTGGTCCGTCATGTTGTGTTTGTGTTTCTTTTTTAATTGATGACCTTGTTTGAATTCAAGTCTTTCATTGAAACTACATGTTGCAAGGATTTTCTGTCTTAAACATCTGTGTCGAAGTGGTGACCCATCCCATATTGTAACCCTAGGGGAGAAACTGCTTTGGTATAACCATCACTGTTTAGAAGATGGTACATGATGATGATCAATGGCTTATGGTACCATAAACACTGTAGTTCACCCTGCTTTTAATCCTTCACACTAATTAAATTTTCATCACAGCACGACAACAAATCCTTCAAGAAAACCCCAATATATATATATATATATATATAAAACCATAGGAATAAATAAGATCCTGATCCCAAATAGCCATAATGATGTGAGGGCCTGTGCTATGTTTGAGTACTCTACTGTAATTGTGATGTACTATATACGATGGAGTGGTGTAATACACCGCTGTGTTGTAAGTTGCATTCATTTTGTAGACCAATAATTTTTATGCAATGCGTTATGGCAGCGGGTCGTTCTTGGATTATGCACATCAAGAAGTCGATGTACATCCCAGAGAGTGGTTGCGCTGGGATTTCCACTACGACAATGTCCTTTGGGCTCTGCTAACCCTGTTCACCGTCTCTACTGGTGAAGGATGGCCTGAGTAAGCATCTCATACCAAATGGCCTTTTGCTTTTGTGAAATAGAGTTGAAGATAATGTGACCTATAACCTACTTGGTAGTAGAAGTGATTGAGGTAAATGGAGAGGAAGAAAAACATTTTATTTCTGAAGCAAATTTGTTGAGAGTAACTTTGTATCTGAACTCAGTGTGTTGCAGCATTCGGTGAATTCGGTACCTGAAGAGGGCCGAGGACCGAGTCCCGGCGCCAGGCTTCCCACCGCTCTATTCTACGTCGTCTACTTCATCCTGTTCCCTTTCTTTTTCGTGAACATATTTGTGGCTCTCATCATAGTTACCTTCCAAGAGCAAGGCGACCGTGCAATCGTTGGGTGCTCACTCGAAAAGAACGAGGTGTCTTTACCTTTTCATTCTCAAGCCATAGTTATGCTGCAATGTCGTTCAGTGCTTGCTCGGCTCCACGTGAATGATCACCATGTATTCTGTCACCTTAACTGAAAAAGAAACAACTTTACTATTTGGGACAGTGGAGGGACATCATCCATGCACGTACTTATTGAATACCTAATTTAAGTTGTTATTGCTAATGTTGGATTAGAAAGCTATTGTTTTGCAAGTCAAACATGAAGAATCTCACACTTTGCCTCGTGCCCTGCAAATGTTACGAAAAGCGCTGCTTGATTTCAAATGCATCAACACTACCATAGCATTTAAACAATCATTTTTAGATTGTGTAAGTTATTTGGCTAATGTTATGACAATACATGATACAAAAGTTTTTTTTTTCTTTTTTTTCTTTTTTGTATACAACCGAGGCTCATGTAAGAGCTAACATCAATAACAAAAAAAACAATCGGACAAACAAAGCATGCAATAAAGGGAGCGGGAGACAAGATGGGGAGAGAGAGAGAGAAGCACACAAGCACAACAGCAGAAAACAGGGACATCGGGAGATCTGTGGGAGGCAGACGGCTTGGGTGGAGGCGGCATCGGAAGGCGGGGGGGGGGGGGGGGGGGGGGGAGGTAAAGTTAAAGTTGTACTGTGAACTGAAAACTTTCGCACAATTTATATTACTAGGGCATGCCCGTACGTGGGTGCCCGTTCCTTGCCAAAAAAAAAAAAAAACGCTACCCGTACGCTCTACCCCGCCCGTACGCCCGTAAACAAAAAAAACAACGCTCTTCGCTTCCGCCCTTCGCTCTGACTGAATTGGGAGAAATAATGCGCATAAGAAATCGAGAAATTATTATTTTCTCCGGAAGAAATCGAATTACGAACCGTAATGGCGCACGCGCTCGGCTCGGCTCGTTCTGTGATTGGCTGCCGGAAGTGAAGTCTTCACTGTCCGGAAGGTCGCAAATCGCAGTTACGATGAATCGCAAATTAGTTTTAATTAGTTTTAAAACATAGTTTAACGCCAACATAGTTTGCCAACGTGAAATAAATGAATACGCTCTCAAATGTGCCGTCCGAGGCAGAGTCTGTTCGCCACGTTCGGCACACGTGATAGCTCGCTGCTCTCTGATTGGTTGAATCGTTTTTTGGACATAGCTCGGTAACTACTTGTCCGATTAATTTCAAACCTTGAAAAGGCACATCCTCGGGTCCCCAGCAATATACCTGGCAAGTTGCAAGTATATCGGACCCGTGGTTGTCGAGAAACAGCGGTCACAGACAAACAAACAAACACACACACAGACACACACACACACACACACACACACACACACAGAGATTACTGGAATTATAGATAGATGAAATACACAAAGATTAAACCACACAAAGCCTGCACAGACCTCCACAGGAAATTCCAAAATCAAAATCTCATCGGCTTGTTCTTTTCGCCCAACTCATCGACCAAGTTTAGTCGTAAGTCGTCCACAACTTTTTTTAAATAGCACTAGAATATACAGTAGGACCCGTCGCTTCGCTGACGGGAATATCAATCTTTGCTGCGATGGCTAATCTATGGGGGGGGGGGGGGGGAAGGATTCCTGGGAGATCCTGTTCTCTATGCAGGGATAACCATCGTCGCATGTTGGCATTTGCAGTTTTGACACGCGTGTCCATGTACCCAAAACAAAAAATTTAAAATTTGGATCACAAACAATCCACCGAAGTTGGATTTAATAAAAATAATTTTAAAAAACCACCTTTAGAGGCCATTTTTCCCCGCAAAGCGGGGGTTGGCCTTTTTCGGGAACCGTGGTTGTTGTTGTTTTTCGGTCCCCTTTTTGAAGCAATGTTTTACGGCCGGATGCCCTTCCTGACGCCAACCCTTTTTGCCGCCTTTAACGACAAACAGGGAATTACCAGTGAACTGGTACTCAATTTGCCGACCTCGGAAGGATGACAGGCTGAGTCAACCCCCCTGGCGTTAATTCAGCGATCGACCGGGATTCGAACCCAGGATCCTTGGATCCTAAGCCGGCACCCTAGCCGCTAGCCCAACACCAGGGATAACGAAGCCCAACTCGCCCAACGAAGTTGGATTTAATGAAATCCGTTAATCCATTAATCCATTCTCAAGTTATAGCGCGACAAACAAACAGACAGACACAGCTCCTTTTATAATACAGATGTTATATATCTTTTTTGGCCCGATCACTCAATGATGAAGAATCACTTAAAATATTTAAAACCTCTCGTATCCGGATCAGTATTCCGATCTTCACCAAAATCGAATCGCTTCATCCTTGTCACACCTCTGGTTGGAGGGGGTAATAAGAGTAAGTTATGGGCACATTTTTTATCAGTCTACTGTCTACACAAGTCATACACTCATACATACATTTGATTAGGCTATAATATAGTATGTCTTGGTCTGAGGGCGTGTTTATATCGTGCTCAAACTTCCAATAGTTCCTGCTGGCTCGGTCACGCATGAGCATTCTTTATGTGCTTTAAACCCTCTCAATAGGCCAACCCAGTAGAAACCCTAGGCCATTTGCAGACCGAGGCCAAGGAGCGGCCAGGTGAGAAGTTGCGGACATATGTCATCATGTTTGGGTGCTTATCATCCCGCAAAATATATCGGCAGTTCATTTCAGAGAGACGCTGAAAAGAATGAAATAAGGATGCAAAAAGCACAAAGATCGCAATTGATGGAGCAGATTTATTCATTCAGCAATCCACATAATCAAAGTTGGCCTTCAAAGCCAGTCGCCAAATCGGCATCCTCCATCATGCAAAGTCTTTCCTTGGCACATCTGAACTTTGATCAACCCATGAGGCTATATTTGCAGCTTTATAGAGTTTCTGGCCTGGTGCCTCTGCCATTATGACACATGCTATAAGCATTTATATAGTGCTCATGCAGTTTGACGCCATGGAAACTAAGTCTATCAAAATCCTTGGAATCTCCCGTGATGAAACTGAGACTATAGGCCTATCACTTTCACATCGCAGACAGTCTATCTCTCTTCTACCGCCTCCTTTCAGGTCTTGCTTCCTTGTTCCTGTCTGTTCTCTAGCCCCTCCCCATCCCTCTAACCAGGCTTCTGCAGAGTCGGTATCCCCCTTCCGGTGAAACTTCCAAAATGCAGCCTCACTGCTCACCTCCACTCATTTGTTCCTCTTTTTCCCCACATGTGGATCCAACTTTCTCAGTCTCTTCAATCCCATTCTTACCTCTAGGGCGTCAAGACCGCTGCTCACCACCTTCTCACATTGTCCCCATCTGGAAACTCTTTCTGGGCTTCCAGCTTTTCCTTCCACTTCTGTGATGGAGAGTTTGTGGCTGTATCCATCTTTTTCACCCACTGTGTCTTTGTGTCCTCCTCTTGCTCTCATCCTTCTCTTCCATAATTTCTCGTTTCCTTTTATTTTGCCCCTCAAATATGCTGTTGGTGCCCTCCCTCTCTGCTGTCTTTGCCCCTCAAATATGCTGTTGGTGCCTGGGACTCTTCTTTTTCCGTTCTAGCTTCTCCGCGTTCTAGTTACATCTGTTCCATTCTGTGTTCTAGCTCCTCCGCGAGCCTTGACTGTATACAAAAATACTAGATCCAACCCAAAGAGGGAATAATTCGTTTAACAACACTTTTGACTTGATGTGGGGAATCACCTTCAGAGCACGCATGATGTTTGCTTTCTGACCGGTTGTGTTTATTAGCTCACTATATAAATGTGAACCATGCTGTCCTGACCAGCCTCTTGCGTCATTTCATTTCACCACATTCCGCTCAACCGTCTGGAACAATGGAAGCCATCTTCACAAGCTCTGAGGAGCACAACACCTGTCCACTCTATTCAGGCTGTGGCAATACCTGGCTTTGATCCTGCATGGGCAGCACAAAAGCAGTTATTAGATGTGTTGGAACAGCTCAAGCACGCACAGCGTTGCACACAGACAAACCTCTAGTGTAGTACTCCTTCACATTTTCACTGTTGGGCCACTGAGTTCCTCCCCCATAATTCCACCGCATGTGGAACCCACCTGTAGCGTTCAAACTGACTTAGTGCCATATGGGATGGAAGATTGGGGGAGGGGAAAAGCAAGGCCAACGTTATCGCTCACATTCCCTCGCAAGTAAAACAAAATGTCACAATCCCGTGCGTATCATTGGGGAGGATGAGTGAACGATTTGCTGTGCAGCTGCGTGTTTCTTGAAGGAAAGAACAAACAAGTCAAAATATTCATTCCTTCTTAGAGTTGCTCCACTTCTAGCATTATTTTCTGGGTAACAGGAGGTGCGGAAAACACCCTCAGCTTGGATGCCTTACCCAGCTATCATTGGAGGGTCTAACAGCGGTATGTGTATAACATTCTGGTGTAACACTCTCCGAATTATAATCCCTGATTTACACTGACAAATGTCACCATTTTGTAAATTAAAAGTCCCGGATGCATTCCAACTTCCATCTTCAAAACTCGATACATATTGTATGTTTAAGAGGTTGTTTTGACCGATGTCATTTAAAACTGCTGCCCATGTATCCTTTGCATATTTCACCAGACTCTGGCATAATGTTTGGAGCCTCTACTCGGAGTCTGGGAGGTTAGCGGCTCGAACCCCTGGCCGAGACATACCAAAGACTTTTTTTAAATGGCGTGTGTTGCTTCCTTGCTTAACGCTCAGCATTTAAAAAGGACACAACACAGACAATCCCCTTTGATTGGCATCCATGGGAAGGAGGAAATTCCTCCATGTTTGCCCTGCTGTGTGGGGAGAAAAAAGAAACGTAAAAATATGGCGTCGTTGGTACCCAAAGTGCTCCAGGAAGTGATGTCATTTCCCCCAAGCTCAGTAACTGTGCTCATCCAAATTCAAATCCGGTGTTGTCTAATGTGCGTGTGTACAATTTATGTTTGAGCTCTTCCATGAGCCTTAAACCACGTAAAATAATTAAATTAATATATATTACATTTTGTAACTGTTAAATAACAATCTGGGTTATAAATTGCTTATTTTGTTCACAAAAACTATGAAAAAGCCATGGAGAATGTATTTATTGTGATTTTCAGTAAAGTTGATTTTTTAAAATTGATCAACAACTGTTATTGTAAGCAGCTCGTCATATTGTGCCCCTTCCTGCTTCTTCACCCTTCTCCATTAGCGTGCGTGTTTGGACTTCGCTGTGGGTGCACGCCCTGTTTCCAGACACATGCCCCCCAGTCACAGTGGCCTACGCCGTCAAATATGGCTCTTCGTGGCCTCCAGACACTTTGAGAACTCCGTCCTTGGCCTGATCGCTCTCAACACGGTTGCTCTCATGATGAAGGTGATGCTGTTTTCATCGGCCTCGGTTCTGTTTCCTCCTTTGCTTCCCTTATGAGATTACACTACCTTCAGGTCTGTGGTAATTTTCCTTTCCTGTTGATGGGAACTCATGGGCACTCCACACTAATCCCAATAGGATTTGGGATTTCTGCTTCAGGCTTGTGGAGATCTCTTTAGAAAATACTACAACGCAGAGCACAAGTTGTATTTGGAAAGCGAAAGAGGACTTGTATTCTAGTAAAATCAAAATGTGTCTGTTTATCGTCTTGTTCTTGTTCTTCCGTCCAGTTTGAAGGAGCTCCTGACGCCTACAACAACCTTCTCCGAATTCTCAATATGGTTTTCACAGGAATTTTCACCGTAGAAGCTGTACTCAAAGTTATCGCATATGGCATACCGGTCAGTTTTCTTTGTCTTTCGCCATGTCTTACTACCTGTCCATTTTAAACATTAATATTTACAAATCTGCACGTCCATCACTGTTCACTTATCTTCTAATATATATATATATATATATATATATATATATTTTGATCTTCTTATCTTCTTATTATGATTGCTTTGACTGTTTCAGCTCAGATTTGTCTCCTTTACCCCTTGCTATCACCATCTTTATCAGGTTTTGTTTTAATGTTATCAGGTTTAACTACCACAGACACATTCCTGTCACCTCTCAATCTTTACCTGCTTTCTTCTTTCCTTTTCCCTTCCACTCCACCCAGGGCTACCTGCGTGACTCGTGGAATGTTTTTGACCTTGTGACGGTGTTGGGCAGCCTTACAGATATCATTGCGATGGAGCTGAAGGTGATGTGATGTGGCGTTTGGTGCTCTTCCTTGAGTCGAACCATTGCCTAATATACAACAGGCATTTTAAAGGCCATTTTCCCTGCAAGAGCGGGGGTTAGCCCTGCGGTCCCCATGACAATCTTCTCCATTTTGCCCTATTTTCTGCATCTCCCCTTGTTAACCCCCTTGCCCGCATTTCTTCTTCGACCATCTTTAGCCAAGTCTTTCTCGGTCTTCCCCGTCCTCTACTTCCTTCCACATTCATTTCCATCACTCTTCTCAACCAGTCACTTTCATCCTTCCTCAACACGTGACCAAACCATCTCAAACTGTTTCTCTTCACAGCATCAATCACAGGCTCTATTCCCATCATCTTTCACAATTCATCATTTGTCTTCCTCTCTCTCTCAACGATACTCCACACATCCACCGAACCATTCGCATTTCCACCCTTTCCAGTCTTCGTTGCTGCTCTACGTTCATTACCCATGTCTCGCTCCCATAAATCATAACACTTCTCACACATGCAGCATACACCTTTCCCTTCAGCTTCAACGACACTCACCTCCTTGTCAGCACGCCACTCAGTTCCCGAAACTTCTTCCATGTACATCTCACTCGAGCAACCGTTGCCGAGTCTGATCCACCTTCTCCATTCAGCATGTCTCCGAGGTAGTAAAATGTTTTCACACCTTCCAGCGTCACGCCGTCTCCAAGATCCAACTCAACATTTCCTCCATCTGCAGCTCCCTCTGTGCACACCTTACACTTGAATGTAGCTGCCACACTGGTTAATGACCCTCTCAAACCACTACATTTTTGATGAACCCACTCAGCGCACATTGTACATTGAATTGAGTTCACTCCGACACCCTTCCTGCACAAAGCACATGGCCACTTCCCAGTTCTTTCCACCTCAACACATTCTTTACCACTTGCCATCACCTTTGTTTTTCCGATATTCACCTTCAGACCTTTCGTCTCCATACATTCCTTCCACTTGTTCATCTTCTCCTTCAGTCCATCCATACTTTCTGCAATCAACACCAGATCATCTGCATACAACAACTCCCATAGTAAACCCTCCTTTACGTTCCGAGCCAGCACCCCCATCACAGCTACAAATAGTAGTGGACTTCGTACCGACCCCTGATGCACTCCCACCTTCACCTCAAACTCACCACTGTTCCCGTCCTTCGTCCTTACAGCTGTGCGCGCTCTTTTGTACATTGCCATCGCTACTCTGATCAACCATTCCTCCACTCCTAACTTCCTCAATGCCCATGTCACTACTTCACGTGGAACCCTATCAAATGCTTTCTCCAGATCAACAAACCCAAGAAACAACTTCTTCCTCTTCTCCATGTACTTCTCCTGCAACTGCCTCACAATAAAAAGCGCGTCTGTCGTTCCTCTTCCTGGCATAAATCCAAACTGCATTTCGTCAATCTTCACTTTCTTCCTTATCCTCCTCTCCAACACCCTTTCCAATACCTTCATTCCATGCTCCAATAACTTTATCGCTCGATACGAGCCACAGTCCAGAGGGTCACCTTTCCCCTTGTATAGAGGGACGAGGGTACTCAGTTCCCAATCCACTGGAATGCGGCCTTCTTTCACCACCAGATTGCAGATCTCTGTCATTCTCTTCACACCCCAATTTCCCGCTGCCTTCAACATATCTCCCACAACACCCGTTGGCCCTCCCGCTTTTCTACTCTTCATTGCTTTAATCGCTTCCTCAACTTCCTTCTCGGTTATCTTCTCTGCCGGTCCTAAAACTGGGTTACTCTCTATGTTGCCATCCCATTCATTCTCTGCATTCAACAGTATTTCCATATATCTCTTCCATCTTCCTTTAATTCCATCTGGGTCCACAACGATTTGTCCCACTTCATCCTTCAAGCAACTCACCCCCATCACATCACAACTCTCTTTCGCTATCTGCTTTGCAATCCTGAATTCCGCTCTCTGACCCTCTTCCAAATCCAAGCGGTCTCTGAACATTTTCCTACATGCCTCCTGCGCCTTTGCTACCTCTTTCTTTGCAGCCTTCTTGGTTGCCTTATAACTTTCATGCTCTTCCTTTTCTGCCCCCGTACCCTTCACCTTCTGCCACTCCTTGAACTTCTTCCTCATCTCGTCAATCTTCTTTCCAACTTCATCATCCCACCACCATGTTTCTGAGTGCCTCAGTGGTCCTTTTGTCCATCCACAGATCTCACCAACGTCTCCCATCAGACTAGCTTTCATTGACATCCAACCACTTTCAAGCTCAACCACATCATCCTCTACCATACTCAGCCTCTCTTTTAATGCCTTCCTCACTGTCACCTCTTTCAACCTCCACACCTTCATTCTCGGTTGGTACTTCACCCGCCGAGCTCTCTTCGCACCTTTCAACCTTATGTCGCAGACAACCAAGTGGTGCTGTGAAACAGACTCCTCCCCCGGGATCACCTTTGTGTCCCGGAGGTGACCCCTATCTCGCCTACGCACCATCAGGTAGTCAACGGTTGTTGTCGACCCACCTGATGTATATGTAACAAGCTTATTATCCTCTTTCTGGAACTGAGTATTACAAATCAACAAATCAGCTCCATCAGCAAACTCCAAAATCCTTTCACCTTCTCCATTTCTCACACCATATCCGTAACCCCCATGAACTCCCTCAAAACCGTCCATACTCCTTCCCATATGTCCATTTAGGTCTCCACCTACCACAACAACTTCCTTATCTTTCACGCTTTCCATCAGCTTCTCTATTGCACACCAGAACTTGTCCTTCTCTTCATCGCTCGACCAACCTGCGGAGCATATCCCGAGATGACGTTCACCAAGAGCTTTCCAATCATCATTTTCACCATCATCAACCTATAACTCACTCTCGTCACACTCACCACACTGTCGACAAACTCCTCAGAAAACAGGACACCAACACCAGTCACGCCTTCTGGGCACCCTTGCCACACAAACTTGTATTTCTGTCCCTGCCTACCCTTCACCATTCTCACACCACTTGCCTTCCATCTTGTCTCCTGCACACAACATATGTCCACTCTTCTTCTGACCAATACTTCCACCACTTCTCCTGATCTCCGTCATTGTCCCTACATTCCATGTCCCAAACCTCAGAAACCGATCTCCACGTCGGAACCATTGCCTATTATACACCTGAAATTACATCTACATTTTATTCTCAAACATCATCTACATACTACATACATCATCGTACCATATTTATCATTATACTACATACATCATCGTCCCATATTTATCATCATACTACAAACATCATCTTACCATATTTATCATCATACTACAAACATCATCGTACCATATTTATCATTATACTACACACATCATCGTACCATATTTATCATCATACTACAAACATCATCGTACCATATTTATCATCATACTACACACATCATCGTACCATATTTATCATCATACTACAAACATCATCGTACCATATTTATCATTATCCTACATACATCATCATACCATATTTATCATTATCCTACATAGATCATCTTACCATATTTATCATTATACTACACACATCATCTTACCATATTTATCATTATCCTACATAGATCATCTTACCATATTTATCATCATACTACAAACATCATCTTACCATATTTATCATTATACTACATACATCATCTTACCATATTTATCATCATACTTCATACATCATCTTACCATATTTATCATTATACTACAAACATCATCTTTCCATATTTATCATTATACAACACACATCATCTTTCCATATTTATCATTATCCTACATACATCATCTTACCATATTTATCATTATACTACACACATCATCGTACCATATTTATCATCATACTACAAACATCATCGTACCATATTTATCATCATACTACAAACATCATCGTACCATATTTATCATCAGACTACAAACAAAATCGTACCATATTTATCATTATACTACACACATCATCGTACCATATTTATCATTATACTACAAACATCATCGTACCATATTTATCATTATACTACAAACATCATCGTACCATATTTATCATCATACTACAAACATCATCGTACCATATTTATCATCATACTACAAACAAAATCGTACCATATTTATCATTATACTACACACATCATCGTACCATATTTATCATCATACTACAAACATCATCTTACCATATTTATCATCATACTACAAACATCATCTTACCATATTTATCATCATACTACAAACATCATCTTACCATATTTATCATTATACTACAAACATCATCGTACCATATTTATCATCATACTACAAACATCATCTTACCATATTTATCATTATACTACACACATCATCTTACCATATTTATCATTATCCTACATACATCATCTTACCATATTTATCATTATACTACATACATCATCGTCCCATATTTATCATCATACTACAAACATCATCTTACCATATTTATCATCATACTACAAACATCATCGTACCATATTTATCATTATACTACACACATCATCTTACCATATTTATCATTATCCTACATACATCATCTTACCATATTTATCATTATCCTACATACATCATCTTACCATATTTATCATCATACTACAAACATCATCTTACCATATTTATCATTATACTACATACATCATCGTACCATATTTATCATCAGACTACAAACATCATCGTACCATATTTATCATCATACTACACACATCATCGTACCATATTTATCATCATACTACAAACATCATCGTACCATATTTATCATCATACTACAAACATCATCGTACCATATTTATCATCATACTACAAACAAAATCGTACCATATTTATCATCATACTACAAACATCATCGTACCATATTTATCATTATACTACACACATCATCTTACCATATTTATCATTATCCTACATACATCATCATACCATATTTATCATTATCCTACATACATCATCTTACCATATTTATCATTATACTACACACATCATCTTCCCATATTTATCATTATCCTACATACATCATCTTACCATATTTATCATCATACTACAAACATCATCTTACCATATTTATCATTATACTACATACATCATCTTACCATATTTATCATCATACTACATACATCATCTTACCATATTTATCATTATACTACACACATCATCTTACCATATTTATCATTATACTACAAACATCATTTTTCCATATTTATCATTATACAACACACATCATCTTACCATATTTATCATTATCCTACATACATCATCTTACCATATTTATCATTATACCAGTATTTTTTACATTTTATTGCAAATTGGTTGATTGGTTTGGAGGTCCTTCTGTCTGTGAAATGAGTCCGACAGAGGGACGTAGTGAAAGCATTTTGTGAAAAGAAGGAGGTTTGGAAGAGGATAGAGAAGATCAAAGATAGAGGGAGGCAACCGGTTGGATGCGGGGGTACTGCACCTACAGCTGGTGGAGAAAAGGTTGGAGGTGCAAGGTGAAAAGGACATTAGGATTGGTTGGACCTTGAGAAGGCCTGCGGCACTGTCCCAAGAGATATGGTAATGGCGACACTGAGATGGATGGGAGTGGCGGAAGCAGAAGTTAGGTTGTTGGAAGTTAGGCACATCGTTGATTTGTAACTCCAAAAAAATGAAGCAATGGTTCGGGAGAGAGAAGAGAAAGGGAGACATAAATGACCGTGTTTGATGTTTATTTCTCATTTTTTATGCATTATTTCTTGGAATGTTGTAGTCGTTAAAAGGGCTTTTTGGAGATTGTTTTTAATCAAAAGCCAAGAAACCCCCCATCGTTCGTTGAAAACAGCTCGGAATTTATCGTCAGTCAGCGTACAGAAGATCGTCCTCATTGCCGCTTCACTCAGCATCATCACTTGACGACCTCTTCACCTCCTGGATAGCCCATCATTCCTCGTTCCCCACATGGTGTGCAGCCAGTCTCACAGCGGAGAATCGTCCATCCAACCCTAAGGGTGGACACCAATAACAAGTTGACAACACCGAAGGGGAAGCTCGGCTTCGGGATCATCTTGCACTTAAACACCACCTACAGCAGGAGCTTATTACCGTGTGCGGTGAAGGTGAGCATGACAGTAAACCAGTCCTTTTCATGAGCCATGGTGCAGATGCCAACAGACTTTTCCCTCTTTGTGGCTATCGTGGTGCGACGAGGGATGTAAGATGTCAGTGGTGTCTGCTCCGCATTTCCAAAGCATATGCCGGTGCTCTCGTCGAAGCCTGATGATGTATCTCTGGAAGCGTGCCACCTTGTCCACTGCCTCCTCCGATAGGCGTTGGGCGATTATGAGTGCGTATCCTGACGGACAGGTTATGGAGTGCCATAAACCTGTATGCTCAGTTCGTGCTAGCTTTTAAATCCTCGATGCCAGCTATATTGGTGATGGATCTGGCCTTGAGATGACACCTGTTTATGGAGATGCCATTACCCTCTGCAAGCTTCTTCTTCATCTACTCCACCAGTTCCTCCTTTATCTTTGAGCACTTTGGCTGCCTCACATCGGAGCACGTTGTACCCTCTGGGAATGGCATCTGGGCTTGGCTTGTCACTCCTCATTATGATGTCCACGTATACTCATCTACAACGGATTTACACAGACACAAGGTGCATCCTTTACCTGTATCTGAGACACACTCCCTATTTTTCCTTCATTAATAATAATAATAATTCATTTATTTTGTATAGCGCTTTTCATGAAGCCCAAAGGCGCTTTGACAGAGTGCAAAACATAATGCATAAAAAAACATGAAAACAACAATTGCAAAAAGACAAGAATCAATAGGGAAATATTAAAAGCAAAAGGAGGGAGAAGGAGAAGTGATAGTCAGGGGTTAGATGCTGTGGGTTGAATGTTGGATGCAGTGCTGAACAGGTGGGTCTTGAGTGATGTTTTGAATGTGGTGAGTGAGGAGGAGTCTCTGATGGTGTGAGGTAGTGAGTTCCAGAGGGTGGGAGCAGCGATGGAGAAGGCCCTGTCCCCCCAGGATCTGAAGTTGGTCCGGATGTGGGGGGGGGGGGGGGGGTCAGGAGGTTGGTACCAGCAGAGCGGAGGTTGTGGGTGGGAGTGTGTCTGGAGAGGAGGTCAGCCAGGTAGGATGGGGCCAGGTTATGGAGGGCTTTGTAGGTCAAGAGGAGGATTTTGTACTGGATTCTCTGGGAGATGGGGAGCCAGTGAAGCTTGTAAAGGACGGGGGTGATGTGGTCACGGGTCCGGGAATGGGTGAGTAGACGGGCAGCGGAGTTCTGAATGTATTGGAGTTTATTGGTGATTGTTGAGGGTGAACCATAGAGGAGGCTATTGCAGTAGTCCAGACGGGAGGTGATGAAGGCGTGGATGAGGGTTTCTGCAGCCGTGGAGGAGAGGGATGAGCGGAGACGGGCGATGTTTTTCAGGTGAAAGAAGGCTGTCTTTGTGATCTGTTTCGTGTATTTGTCGAAGGAGAGGGTTTGGTCAAAGATGACGCCAAGATTCCGGATGAGAGGGGAGGTGGATACTGGGATACCGTCGATGTTGAGGGCAAAGTTATGGGTGGATTTTGTGAGCGTTTTTGGGCCAATGATGATTATTTCAGATTTATCACAGTTAAGTTTGAGGAAGTTGATTTGAAGCCAGGATTTTATTTCAGAGATGCAGTTTGTCAGGATAGAGTGGGTGTCGGTGGAGATGGACTTGGTGGAGATGAAAAGCTGGATGTCATCGGCGAAGCAGTGGAATAGGAGACCATGACGGCGGATTAAGTGACCGAGGGGGGACAGGTAAAGGATGAAGAGGAGGGGGCCAAGAACTGAACCTTGGGGGACACCTTGGGGGAGGGGAGCAGTGGGGGATTTGCAGTTATTGATGGAGATGAACTGGCGTCTGTCAGAGAGGTATGATTTAATCCAAGAGAGGGCAGTGCCGGTAACGTTAAAGGTGGATTCAAGTCGGGTGAGGAGGATGGTGTGATCGATGGTGTCAAAGGCAGCGCTGAGGTCGAGGAGGACGAGAATGTTGAGGTTGCCAGCGTCAGAGGAGAGGAGAAGGTCGTTGGTGATTTTGAGGAGAGCAGTTTCAGTACTGTGGTTGGAGCGGAATCCGGATTGGAATGTTTCATACAGGTTATTGGCAGAGAGGTGATGTTTGAGTTGAGTGGCTACAGCGCGTTCCAAAACTTTTGACAGAAAGGGTAGGTTGGAGATGGGTCTGAAGTTGTTTAGGGTGTCAGGGTTTAGACCAGGTTTTTTTTAGAATGGGGGTAACAGCAGCAATTTTGAGGGATGGTGGGACGATGCCTGTAGACAGGGAGGCGTTTATTGTTGCAATGATAATTGGAGAGAGAGCAGGGAGGGAGGCCTTGACAAAGCTGGAGGGGATGGGGTCAAGAGTGCAGTTGGCAGTTTTCATTCCTATGAGGAGTTCAGAGAGGTCAGTAGGGGAGACCAGGGAGAATTGAGACAGGGGAAGGCAGGATAAGGGGGGGCAGGTGGTTTGAGGGGGAGCGGGTGCGGTGGTGGTCAAGCTGTTGTAGATGTTGTCAATTTTGCGTTGGAAGAAAGAAAGGAAGGAGATGCAGTTGTCTACTGTGAATGACTGGGTGGTGGTGTCCAGGGGGCGGAGGAGTTTGTTTATTGTCGAGAAGAGTGCTTTTGGGTTTCCGGAGCCAGAGTGGATAATTTGAGAGCAGTAGGCGGAGCGGGCGTGGGAGAGGGCATCTTTGTAGTGTTGTAGGTGGTCCTTGTAGGCTTGGGAGTGAACTGTGAGACCTGTTTTATTGCGGAGTCTTTCAAGTTGGCGAGCACGAGTTTTCATCAGGCGGAGTTCAGGGGTAAACCAGGGAGCAGAATGGGTGAAAGAAACTGTTTTGGTTTTTACAGGCGCAAGCTGGTCAAGGCAGGAGGAGAGAGTGTGGTTGTAGTAGTCAGTGAGGTCGGAAGGGGTGTGGAGGTCAATGAAGGGAGAAGTGGACATTTTTTCAGAGAGGGTGGATGAGAATGAGGTAGGTGAAAGAGCGTTTAGCTTAGGGAAGTTGATAGTGCGATAATGTCTTGGTGTTGGGGTGGGGATGTTGATGGTCATAGTGATGGCTAAGTGGTCAGAGAGGGTGAGGTCGGAGCCAGAGAGATGGTGCAAAATTAATCCAGTGGAGCAGACAAGGTCCAAAATGTGACCACGGATATGCGTAGGAAAGTTGACATGTTGAGTGAGGTTAAAGCAGGTGAGTAAATCAGTGAAGTCAGTGGTTATTGTGGAGTCAGTGGAGTCCATGTGGATATTGAAATCACCAAGGAGGAGGATTGAGGGGGAGAGGGAACATAGCTGGGTCAGAAAGTAGGAGAAGTCAGACAGGAATAATGGGTGTGGTTTGGGAGGGCGGTAGACGACAGCCATGACTGACTGCGTGCGACCAGAGAGTTTAAAAGCCAGGTGTTCAAAGGATGAGGATGAGGATGAGGCGATGGGGATGAGGCTGGTCCTGATGTCAAATTCATTCCCTGGGGGAAACCGTGTCCTTTATACATGGTACTGTATGGTAAATATACTGCCCTGTAAAATATTCCCCTTTCCAAGCCAAGTGTTGTTGGGATCATATTGAGCACTATTCAAATCCCATTTAAATATTGTACCTTACTATCATTTTCTTTTCTTTTTTATTCTCCCTCCTGTTCATAACAGGTGAATATTGTAAACCTGAGCTTCCTGAGACTCTTCCGGGCTGCCCGACTTGTGAAGCTCCTACGTCGGGGTTACACGATCCGCGTTTTGCTTTGGACTTTTGTGCAGTCTTTAAAGGTGTGGGATTGAGCTGACACACCTAGTACACTGCCGTTTTATTTAATAAAATCATATAACTGCTCTATTAACCTGAATGTGATGGAAAATCCTCAACTAAACCTCATTTATAAGCCTTCATATATTGATTACAATTATATGTTTCACTAATCCCATTTTGGAAAGTTATATGAGTGTTTACTAACACCTCATCCTGAAATATGTATTGAAGAACCGTGTGTGTGTGTGTATGCGTGTGCGTGTGCGTGCAGGCATTACCTTATGTGTGTCTCCTTATTGCGATGCTTTTCTTTATCTACGCCATCATTGGAATGCAGGTGAGATTTCCATCCTTTTACCTCCAGTATGTAACACAGCCACACCGAGGTAGTGATGCCGCCAGCGAGCAACTCTGTAATTCAAGCAGTCAGTACAGATAAACAGACAGTACAGATAAACAGACAGCACAGTTCTGGGTAGCTATAACACAATGTTCTCCTCTTCTCGTCATCTTGACATACGATCATCCTTCCTTTGTTCATCGATCAGTGCATTCCCCACCCTCCGACCCCCTTATTTCTACCCCCTTATCTCTACCCCCTTATCTCTACCCCCTTATCTCTACCCCCTTATTTCTACCCCCTTATCTCTACCCCCTTATCTCTACCCCCTTATCTCTACCCCCTTATCTCTACCCCCTTATCTCGACCCCCTTATCTCTTCCCCCGTTATCTCTACCCCCTTATTTCTACCCCCTTATCTCTTCCCCCTTATCTCTACCCCCTTATTTCTACCCCCTTACTTCTACCCCCTTATTTCTACCCCCTTATTTATACCCCCTTATTTCTACCCCCTTATTTCTACCCCCTTATTTCTACCCCCTTATTTCTACCCCCTTATGTCTACCACCTTATTTCTATCCCCTTTTTTCTACCCCCTTATTTCTACCCCCTTATCTCTACCCCCTTATTTCTACCCCCTTACTTCTTCCCCCTTATTTCGACCCCCTTATTTCGACCCCCTTATTTCTACCCCCTTATTCCTACCCCCTTATTTCTACCCCCTTATTTCTAACCCCTTATTTCTAACCCCTTATTTCTAACCCCTTATTTCTAACCCCTTATTTCTAACCCCTTATTTCTAACCCCTTATTTCTAACCCCTTATTTCTAACCCCTTATTTCTACCCCCTTATTTCTAACCCCTTATTTCTACCCCCTTATTTCTAACCCCTTACTTCTAACCCCTTATTTCTTGGCCCTTATTTCTATGCCCTTATTTCTACCCCCTTATTTCTACCCCCTTATTTCTACCCCCTTATTTCTACCCCCTTATTTCTACCTCCTTATTTCTACCCCCTTATTTCTAACCCCTTACTTCTATCCCCTTATTTCTACCCCCTTATTTCTACCCCCTTATTTCTTGGCCCTTATTTATACCCCCTTATTTATACCCCCTTATTCTACCCCCTTATTTCTCGCCCCTTATTTCTCGCCCCTTATTTCTCGCCCCTTATTTCTACCCCCTTATTTCTACCCCCTTATTTCTACCCCCTTATTTCTACCCCCTTATTTCTACCCCCTTATTTCTACCCCTTTATTTCTACCCCCTTATTTCCCATCCCTTATTTCTACCCCCTTATTTCTACCCCCTTATTTCTATCCCGTGTTCATGGTACACGGAATCTTGTGGTGAGGCTGTTGCCCAGAAACAACTTGCCTTCATCTCCTGGAAAGCAAATCCAACGGAAGAAAATCTCATTTCCTTTCACAAAGCCTGAAACAAGTGTGTGTCCACCCTCAGGAGAGCCAGGAAACAATATCTCTCCGTTCTCAAGACCGAACTCTCTTATCTGTCACCCTCTTCCAAATCCTGGTGGCGTCTGGTCAAATCTGTTTCTGGTGTTTGTTCCCCCTCCATCCCCTCCCTTACCTCAAACGGCTACACAGCTGACTCCGCACGTGAAAAAGCTGAATGCCTCAACTCTGTGTTTGCCTCTAAATATTGTGTCCCAAACCCATCCCTCTCTGTACCCACCATACCCAGTCGTACCCAGCTGCTCCTGGACTCCGTGTCCTTTCCTCCTGACAAGGTGGAAAAGTTTCTGTCAACCCTCGACTCTGATTCTGCAACTGGACATGACGGCATCAGCCCACGGGTCCTAAAATCCTGTTCTTCCGCTCTTTCTCTCCCTCTCTCTGTTCTCTTCACCTTCTCTTTTGCTCAAGGTCAACTGCCATCTGCTTGGAAATCAGCCAACATCACCGCTCTGCACAAAAAAGGTGCAAAAACAGATCCTAGCAACTACAGACCGATCAGCCTTCTCCCAATTATCAGCAAAGTCATGGAATCCATCATTGCTTCGGATATGAAATCTTTCCTCTTCTCCAATGGCTTGATCTCTGATCATCAATTTGGTTTCAGACCAGGTCACTCTACTCTGGACATGCTGCTTCTGCTGTCTCAACAATGGATGGAGGTCCTCAATGCCAAACAGGAAATTAGAGCTGTCTCCCTCGACATATCACGTGCCTTCGATACGGTCTGGCACCCCGCTCTGCTCACCAAACTCTCCTCCTTTGGTATCCATGGAAAGCTCCACGCATGGCTGGCGGACTTCCTCTCTAGTCGTAGTCAACGTGTGGCCCTGAATGGGTTTCTCTCGTCTCCTCTTCCTGTTCAGGCTGGAGTTCCCCAAGGCAGTGTTCTGGGCCCTGTGCTTTTTCTGGTCTTCATCAATGATCTCTCTGACTCTCTTGAAAATCCTCTCTATCTCTTTGCTGATGACTCCACTCTTTGCCGCTCCATTCCTCATCCCTCAGATCGGCATTCTGCAGCCTCCTCACTCTCTGCAGACCTGGACAAAATCACAGACTGGGCAAACAAGTGGAACATGTCTTTCAATCCTGACAAATCTCACACTCTTACGATGTCTTTCTGAAAATACCGACTGGACAACCCTCCCATCTACTTTCTGAATAATCCTCTCCAAGAAGTTCTGTCACTCAAGCTTTTGGGTCTCACTATCTGCCATGATCTTTCCTGGGAAAACCACATTTCCAAGCTGGCCTCCAAAGCCAGTCGCCGACTGGGCATCCTCCGTCATGCGAAGTCCTTCCTTGGCACACCTGAGCTCCTCACCACATACAAGGCTTTCATCCGCAGCTCAATGGAGTACTGCTCCCCCCTCTGGGCTGCTGCTCCTGCCTCACACCTAGCTCGTCTTCACGCTGTTGAAACCAAAGCGTTCAGAATCATTGGAATCTCCCGCGATGACGCTATCTCCGAGGGCCTTTCACTTAATCACCGCAGGCAGGTTGGTGGTCTTTCCGTCTTCTACCGACTCCTCTCCGGCCTTGCTCCCCCAGCTGTCTCTGGGCTCTGTCCCCCAAATATTCCTGCAGGTCGCACAAGATCTGCCTGCAACCCTCTTATCGTTAAACTGCCAAAATCAAGACTCTCTGCTCACCTTCACTGCTTCATTCCTCTTTTCTCCCGCCTCTGGAACAAACTCCCTCACTCTCTTCAATCCCACTCCTCCCTCCAGGTCTTTAAAACGGCTGTTCACCACCATCTCTTATCTTCCCAATCCAAAACCTTGATCTTTTCTACCCCCGCTAATTTCACCCCAAATCCACTTTTTTGAGGTGAATTTTGACTTCTTTCCTGGAAGTCCTTGGTGTCCTTGCGTTTTATACCTATCCTGCCTCCCCCCAGGCCCTCTCCCTCCAAAAACATCTCCCGATGTCCCTGCTCTCAAATGTTATGTTTGTGTGCTTCCTCCCCTTCTCTCCCCATCTTGTCGACCGCTCCCCTTTTTATATACTTTGTTTGCTTGTTTGTTTGATTTGTTTGTTTGATAAATGTTAGCTCTTTCACGAGCCTCGACTCTGTATACAAAAAAAAAAAAAAAAAAAAATCCCCTTATTTCTCACCCCTTATTTTTACCCCCTTATTTCTAACCCCTTATTTCTCGCCCCTTATTTCTAACCCCTTATTTCTACCACCTTATTTCTACCCCCTTATTTATAATCTCTTATTTCTACCCCGTTATTTCTACCCCCTTATTTCTACCCCCTTATTTCTACCCCCTTATTTCTACCCCCTTATTTCTAACCCCTTATTTCTACCACCTTTTGTCTACCCCCCTTATTTCTAACCCCTTAATTCTACCCCGTTATTTCTACCCCCTTATTTCTACCCCCTTATTTCTATCCCCTTATTTCTAACCCCTTATTTTTACCCCCTTATTTCTAACCCCTTATTTCTCACCCCTTATTTCTAACCCCTTATTTCAACACCTTATTTCTACCCCCTTATTTCTAACCCATTAATTCTACCCCGTTATTTCTACCCCGTTATTGCTACCCCCTTATTTCTACCCCCTTATTTCTACCCCCTTATTTCTAACCCCTTATTTCTACCCCCTTATTTCTACCCCCTTATTTCTACCCCCTTATTTCTAACCCCTTATTTCTACCCCCTTATTTTACCCCCTTAAATCTACCCCCTTATTTCTAACCCCTTATTTCTAACCCCTTACTTTTTCCCCCTTATGCATTTTTCAGTCACTTCGACTTCATGGACATTCAAAAGATCAAGTTTGTCCTCTCACAATATGGCCAGTTCAAATCTTGTCTGTGTCAAATACATTCAATCAAAGTTGTCTTCTCCTGAACTCGGACTTCGAGCAGGCGGTGCAATTCCATCGTACGTCATCCCGCATCTTTATTCACAATCTTTATTACCCTCGTTAACCCAACTCCCTTACCTGCAGGTTGTGGTGTTGCCTTTCTTCCTCTCTCTCTCTCTTGCTCCTCGTTTGCTGCATGTTCTTTCCCTTGCCTGCGTTGTGTCCAACAGTTGTCCAGCTGTCCTACATTCAGTTCGTTCGCTATGTCACCTTTCTCTTCCATGGGCCTTGATCTTAAATAAAGACAGATAAAGTTTCAACACTTCCTCATTATTTTTACATTCTATCCAAATGATTATGTCCATCCAGCGTCACACCAGTCACCTGATATTGTCCTTTCTCAACATGCATGTCACTGCTATGTTACAACACCACACTCTATATTAAGGTCATATAGTAAATAGTATTCTTTTCAATACCCTACTCATTCGTCTTGATAGTAGCATCTTCCTTTTGCTGAAAACTCACGCTCATCTCTTCGATGTATTTGCCATTCTCAGTTGAGATGCTGCCCAGATACTTGAATCGGCTGTCCCGCTCCATTATTTGTCCCTTCACATTGATGCTGTCCTTTCCAGCAATGTCACATGATATTCTTTAGGTTGTTTTTTTTTCTACACATGGATTTGCATTCTAAAAATAAACGAGAACGCCACTCAGTAGAGCGCATACTCCCACCGTGGGTTTAGTTGGAATAATTCGTTTTGTTTAACATCCCCTCTCCCCAAAACAATAAATGAAAAAGAAAGTAAGCCCCAACTGTCAGAGAATTAATTTTGATATATCTCGGAATTAGAGGAGAAAAACATCATTTAAGAATAAGAATAAAAGCTTTAATGCAGTAAAACAGAAAAAATCTTTCCCGAAAAAATTCCCCAAAAAAATTCCTGGATCGGGAATAATATCCTGAGCTTCACCAAAAACTAATCAATTCTTCCTTATCCCAAGGGCAATCATCCCACCAACTTTCATCCAAATCCGTTCAGAACTTTCCCAGATATTTGTTCACAAACACACGAACACACACACGAACACGAGTGAATACATTACTCCCTGGCGGGAGTAATAAATTCAGCCTGGGGCTTTGTCGTCGACCAAGCTATCTGAATTTAAAGCACTAGGGCGTGCCCGTACTATATATATATATCTAAAATTATATCCCCCCCCCCCTCTATTTACATGAAATGGTTTGGTCCATTCGCAAAGCCAAAGCGAACGGCTTGCGAGTACGGTGACAATCCCCCCCCCCTCTATTTACATGAAATGGTTTGGTCCAAAGCGAACGGCTTGCGAGTACGGTGACAATCCCCCCCCTCTATTTACATGAAATGGTTTGGTCCAAAGCGAACGGCTTGCGAGTACGGTGACAACCCCCCCCCCCCCCCCCCCCTCTATTTACATGAAATGGTTTGGTCCAAAGCGAACGGCTTGCGGAGTTTGGTAAAGAAATCGCCATAGCGTGCACAAACGCGCAGGAAAGCGAAAGAATCGCAAATTAGTTTTAATTAGTTTTAAAACATAGTTTAACGCCAACATAGCGGCAACATAGTTTGCCAACGTGAAATAAATGAATACGCTCTCAAATGTGCCGTCCGAGGCAGAGTCTGTTCGGCACGTTCGGCACACGTGATAGCTCGCTGCTCTCTGATTGGTTGAATCGTTTTTTGACCATGAATGACCATGACCATGAATGAAAGCATGACCCCCATCTTTCACACATCCCTTCATTTCCTTGAGTAGGTTTTCGCCACTGTATCGATGTTCAAGTGTGAGCATCTCGTTTTAAACATCTCGGTCTTCTGCCTTGACATTTCTGGTTCTCACGAGCCCTCTGCCATTTCCACCACTGTCATGTGACTCGTGTACAATTGCAATCTGTAGTTCGCTCGTTCAAACACTTTCTCAATGTCCACAAAGCACAGAAACACCATTGTTGACTTCTCTCACTTAACACGAGGACCCATGATCTCCATATCAATGATGTAGCAGGAAAGAGTAGGGTCAATCTGCTAGGATTTAAAAAAGGCTTTCACTGGAAACGTTTTAAAATAAATAATATTCCTGTGTTTGCATTTTTCCACTTAGCTCTTTGGCAACATAGAGCTTTCTGACGAGACGGAGATCAACCGACATAACAACTTCAGGTCGTTCGTACGAGCGCTGATGCTCCTGTTCCGGTGAGTGTAAAACAGACAAACGCACATGAAAGTTCTGAGAATGGGTGTAACACCATCGAACTGCCATTCGGCGTTGATGTAACGAGGAGGTGTGTGCATGCGCAGGAGTGCTACAGGAGAGGGATGGCAGGAGATCATGCTTTCCTGCGTCTCTGGACAAGATTGCGATGCTCACTCAAGCTCAAAGAACTGTGGCAGTGACTTCGCTTACCTTTACTTCATCTCATTCATCTTCTTTTCCTCATTTCTAGTGAGCCATGGAATGAAACACCTGCATGTTTTTATTGAGCAATCACGATGCTCAGCAGGATTTGTTGTTGTGGGATAACTGCTGAGATGACCCATTTTCGTTTGAGTCATATTGAATGTAACATTGTTTTTCCAGCATGGCCGCTGAAAGTATTGCATCTTGGAGCATGCTCTTCTTCAGAGCTTCCATATTGATACTTGTGGATGTGAAAGAGCTCATAATGTTCTCACAAATGTGGGCCTTTTTGTACAGACTTGGCATTTAATATGGAATATTATTTTTTTCTTGACTTGGGTTTACTTTCTTAACTCAGTATATCAATCTGGTGAGTTTCTTTTCCACTTTGGTGATTTATTTGTTAAAAGAACCATGTCACTGATTGTCTGTCGCAGCAAGAAGTCAACAACAGGATTATATCACAGGTGGCGTGGCAAAATGTACGGACAGGTGCATTTGATGATTGGCTTCACAGTCGGGTTTACAAGGGTTGTTGCGTTCTGTATTAGTGGAAAACAACTGCTGCACGTCTCCAAAAGTTATTGCCACTTCCTCTGGAGATGGTCGGTCAACTCGACAATGCTGTTTGTCATGGAGTGGTGGCTTTACGAAATTACGGCATGAAACAGCGTGCTATTGCTCGGCAGTATGGCATCACTCAAGGTCAGGTGTCAAAGATCCTGAAACAAAATGCTCAGAGGGGTGTCCCTACTCCAATACCGAGGCCAGGACGTCCCCGCAGAACCACAAGGAGGGATGATCGCCAGCTGCACTGGTTAGTCCGCAATGGCCGTACCAAGTCAGCTAATCGGCTTAGGGCTGAGTGGCAGCAACTGACAAATGTGCCTGTATCCAGAAGGCTAGTCAACCAACGACTGGTTCAAGCAGGCTATCGTGCCAGGCGTCCCCTGAGAAAGCCACGCCTGACCAGACAACACTGCCAGCGCCGATTGCAGTGGCCCAGAGAGCACCCTCAATGGCAGCCAGGACACTGGAATCACGTGATCTTCAGTAACGAGTCTAGATTTCTGGTCTATCGTCAAGATGGCCACGTCCGAGTGCGCAGACAAGTGCATGAAGCCTACAACAAAGATTGTATAGTGCCAAGAGTCCAACCTGGAGGTGGTGGGGTGACCGTTTGGGCTGCTTTTCATGCAGGGGGCAAAACTGACCTGGTTCTGAATGGAAACCTGAACCAGTTCAAGTACAGGGCCATTCTGGAAGAAACATTGCTTCCATTTGCTCGTGCAGCCTTTCGAGGAAACTTTGTCTTCCAAGATGACAATGCACGGCCTCATCGTGCTCGCATGATCCAACACTTTCTTGCTGACCGTGGTGTAGAGCATATGGAGTGGCCTGCCATGTCCCCGGATATAAATCCGATAGAGAACTTGTGGGCAGAATTAACGCGTCAAATCGACCACTTGGACCAGTAGCCGACCTCTGTGCGTGAATTGCATCAGGCTATTGTCACTGCATGGCAAGCGATTCCTGTCCAAACCTTGGCAGATCTCGTGAACAGCATGCCTCAACGTGTACGTGCTCTCCTGAATGCTCGTGGGGGTTACACGAAGTACTGAAATGTAATTTTACTGTCCGTAATCCCAGTCGTAATTTAACTTTTGTTTTTGTTAAAAAAAAATTTGGCTAATGTGCAAAATAAAGAGATACTTCTGGAAAACGCACAGAAGTTTAACACAGTACTGTCCGTGAATTGAGTTCGATATCAGTTTACATCACTTTCAAGGATCAATTTATTTGTTTCGAAATGTCAAATATGGTTTTTGTTTCTTTTAAAGGTCACATTAACAAAATCTAGAATAATTTCAACATAATTCCAATGAACTTTTGGTTCTAAGACATCTTGAAAAGTAAGTTCACCCCCACAAAAAAAATATTCCATATTAAATGCCAAGTCTATATGTAGTCGAGGCTCGTGGAAGCGCTAATACTAGTACACTGAACGGATCAGGATGCAACAGGACAAAAGGAAGAGTAGATAGAGGAGGAAACACTAACAGCAGAGTCGAATGCCAAGATAGAGGGAGATTGGACAAACAATAGGTGTTGGGAAGAATGGGGGGCAGGAGAGGATGCATGGAGTGAACAAGATGGATACAAAAGGAAACTCTCAGGAGGGAAAACTCTGGAAGGAGGAGGGATTGGGGTGGAGGGAAGGAAGGCCAATGAGTGTAGGAAATATGGTTTTGGATTGGGGACAATCTGAGATGGTAGTGAACGACGGCCATGAAGACGTGGAGGAAAGATGGGATTGAAGAGAATGTGGAAGTTGGTTCCACAGGCTGGAAAAAAGGAACAACTGGGTGGAGGTGAGCAGTGGCCTGGATTTAGGTAGTTTCACCCGAAGGGGGTTGATGGTGGTTTGTGTGTGCCCCACGCAGAAAACAGGGGGAGAGGGGGAAAGCACAGAAAGAGCAGAGGGTGCAAGACCAGAAAGGAGGCGGTACAAGACAGAGATACCACCGACCTGTCTGCAATTGCAAAGTGGTATGTTCACAGCCTCAGCTTCATCGTGGGAGATTTCAATAATCTTGAAGGCCTTGGATTCCCACGGTATCAAACTGAGAAAGATGTGAGGCAGGGGTGCCAGCCCAAAGTACTCCAGCAAGCTGCGGATGTGAGCCTTGTAGGTGGATAGGAGTTCAGGTGTGCCAAGGAAGGACTTTGTATGATGGAGGATGTCCAGTCTGCAGCTGGCTTTGTAGGCCAACTTTGAAATGTGGTTTGCCCAAGAAAGATCATGGCTGACAGTGAGACCCTGCGGTATGAATATAAGACAGTAGATATGATGGATTACTTGACGGTTATTTCGGAGAGAGATAGTGAGAGTGTCAGATTTTTCAGGATTGAAAGACGTATTCCAAGTTTTGGGCCAGGTTGTGATTTTGTCAAGGTCTGAGGAGAGGGAAGAGGCTGCTGTCTGCCTGTCTAAAGGATGAGGGATGTCACGGCACAAGGTGGCGTTATAAGCAAATATATAAAGGGGATTTTCCAAAGAGTCACAGAGATTTATTTATGAAGATTAGGAATATGACTGGGCTCTAAACACTGCCTTGGGGTAATCCAGCCTTGACAGGGAGATAAGAGGAGAAAGAAGGATTCAGTTGAGAGACACGTGTTGCTATGAGAGTAGAGGAAGTCAGTAATCCATGTGTGGAGTTGGTCTTGGATGCCATAGGCAGTGAGTTTGGAGTGTAAGGAGGGCACCAGACTGTATCAAAAGCATGAGATATGTTCAGAAAGACGGGCCTGATCTCATGTCTGATATTCAGGGCCTCCATCCATTATTGGGTGGGTAGAAGCAGCATGTCCTAGGTGGATTGACCTGATCTGAAACCAAATTGGTGATCTGAAATGTGGTTGTTGGAGAAAAGGAAGGATTTCATTTGAACTGCGATGATGAATTCCATGACCTTGCTGATGATTGCAAATAAGCTGATAGGTTTGCAGTTGAGGGGATCGGACTTTGCACCTTTTTACGCACTACAGTGATGTTGGTACATTCCAAGTAGATGGAAGATGACCTCGGGTAAATGACAAGGTGAAAAGGGCAGAGAAGGGTTGTGCAAGAGCAGTAGAGTAGGTTTTTAGGACACTGGATGAGATAGGATGAATCTGTGCATGAGAGAGAACAGTTTTCTTTGGAAAAAAAATTCAGGCTGAGTTAACATCGGGGGCAGCAGTAGATATGGGAGACCAGTGTTGAAGGGAGATGGCTGCTTGAAGTCCCTGCCAATTTGCTTGAATGAAATGCCAGAGGAAGAGCAGGATACATTTGTGGGAAAGTTATTCACCAAGTCCAGAAGGGAGGATTTTCCATTGGGAGCAACAGAGTTTGAAAGTTCACAGATTGAGTCGGTCCCATGGAGTCACAGAAGTCTTTTGCTGAAATGCCATGGCTCGTGAGAGAGGTACCAAAACCCAGCCAATTGGCATGGTGACAATTGAAATTGCCAAATATGAGGAAGAGAATGTTGGGATGAGTGGTTAAAAGCTTGTCCATGTTGTTTTCAGAGAGATGGAGATGGATTTGTCACTGTTAGGAGGATGGTACATTGGTACAGCATACAGATGAACAAAAGGTGGGGATTGAGAGGAAGTCTCAGCGAGATGTAGTCCTAGAGGTTGGGAGGTGTAAGATCAGTAAAAGAGCAGTGAAAAATTGAGTTATTGATGCAAAGTGCAACTCCACCACCGGGGCGTGGTTCAGGCCTATCAATTCGGAGGAGACGATATCCGGGTTGGGACACTAAGGTGTCAGGGATGTTCTGTGGGAGGATGGATTCTGTAAACAGATGATGTGTCTCGGCAGTGCTCTGGATTGAGAGATCTGTCAGGTTAGACCGGAGACCTCAGATGTTTGAGTTCCACACAGTTAGAGAGATGGGGCGTTGGAAGGGTGCATGGTGGGGGGTAGGCTTTATGGGGGCAAGGTGACACTTGGGGGGGGGGGGGTGGTTGTGGGGGAAGGTTTGCGTGTGTGGAGTGTGGGGGAGGTTTGAGTGTGTGGAATGCGTGGGGAGGTTTGAGTGTGTGGTGTGAGGTTTTGAGTGTGTAGGATGTGGGAGGAAGTTTGGGTGTGGAGGAAGGATTGAGTGTGCGGGAGAATGTTTGTGTATGTGTGAGGGTGCATGGGAAAGATTGTGTGTTTGGGGTGTGGGGGAATGTTTGAGAGGATGGGGTGAGGAGGGATGCAGAATGGGGGGACATGAAGCTTTGAGGCGGTGGGGTGGGGTGGATCCTTTCTCTGATTTCAAATTCCCAACTTTAACAAATGGAGATAAAAATCATGGAATGGGTGATATGATCGCTTGTTGGAGGCATGGAGAAACGCGGTGCTGTACGTGCAGGGGAGGGGGGAGGGGGGGAGGGAAGGGTTGGGGGCTCAAACACTGATGATGGAATACTAGTCATGTGGTGTGTGTAGATGCCATATATGGTACTTATTATATGCATTTAATCGAACACCAACATGCTGTTCACCCTCATCTCTTTCCCCCACCACCCCCATCACCCCATTCACACACACTTTCCCCATTCTCCTGTCTGCAGATGTTGAATTTGTTTGTGGCCGTTATCATGGATAATTTCGAATATCTAACACGGGATGCATCAATTTTGGGACCACACCACCTGGACGAATTTGTCAGAATATGGTCAGAGTATGACCCAGCTGCTACGTGGGTACCACATCCAGCGCCTCACACACAACAGGCTCGATCCAAATTTTACAACATGGTAACAGAGAAGCCAACAGGGCGAGCCGCATGATAACATGCTTGTGATGGCTGTTTCAACATTGCCCCGTCACATGTTTAACTGCTACTGAATTTTGAAGACATGTTGTTTCATTCAGTGGTGCTGCAGAGATGTCAACATGTCATTGGTGATGAGCATGTTATTAGCCCCCGTTGGACTCAGTCCAAAACGGGAGCTTATGGATTGGGTCTCATCCATGTGTCCGTGCGTCCGCAACCATATCTCGGATATGTATAGACAAATTTTGTTCACACTTGGCACAAAGACAATACATGATGGTATACATATGCACCTCATTTTGTTTCATGATGCAATGAAAGATGGCCGACTGGCGGCCATTTTAGTTGTAAAAAAAAACCTCATGTTGAACACGTCCTCAACCATTTCTCGGACATACATTTACAGATCTTGTTCAAACTTGTCACACAGATAATGAATTGATGACGTCATTTTATTTCGTGATCAGATCCAAGATGGCCGACTGGTGGCCATTTTGGTACTTAAACGTGTCCTCAACCATTTCTTGAACATGCATATGGTCCAATTTTGTTTAAACTTGCCACAAGCACAGCACATGACGGCATATAGGTGCACTTCACTTTATTTTGCGATTGATCAAAGATGGCCGACTGGTAGGCTGGCGGCCATTTTAATTGTAAAAAGAACCGATATTGAACATGTCCTCAACCATTTCTCAGACATTCATTTACCCATGTTGTTCAACCTTGGCGCACATATAAAGAATGATGGGTTACATATGCGTGTCATTTTTTTCGAAATCAGATCCAATATGGCCGACTGGTGGCCATTTTGTTACTTAAACGTGTCCCCAACCATTTCTCGACATGTATGGACCAATTTTGTTCAAATTTGGCACAAAGCCAACACATGAGAGTATACATTCTTCTTGATAATTGTTGTTTTTATGCAAATGCATGTGTAATCACTAATCACTTCATGATTAAGTCCATGGTGATGTCTCCTCAGGGGCCGTCTTACCCATGAATCAGTTTGCTCGATGCTCCGGCTCATCCCTCCACCCCTTGGTCTTGGGCAGAAATGCCCTCCACGTACCGCGTATAAGGTAATGCGATTTGTTTATCGCTCCATTCAGTTTGAAGTATTTTGGGCAGCACCGTCGTTTTATAGTTAGAATTTAGTTGTCCATCCCAAGTTGTCCTGAGAGCATGAGGAGACTACCACAATGTTTGGACTGGCATCACATGTAGACCAGACAACGTTGGGCAGACAGATTAGTCCTGCAATGCAGGTGTCCTGCATCGACCAGGAATATTTGTATAAATTTGGAAATGATTTACTGTTTGAGTTCAATCATACTGCGATGTAACCCATAGACAGTACAGATTTGGCGATTGGCTTCCAAGTGTGATGTCACGGCTAAATGTGAAGAAGAAGAAGATTTCGACTTTTAATTGCAAAATTACCCACTTTATAAACCGGAAATAGGAAAAAGACACATCATATCTATTTGGTAGGGTATCAAGGGATAGATTGGCGGCAAGGTAGTGTGAGCGTTTGGGTTCCCCTTTAAATGATGCAAGATCTACTAAGGTGCTTCATATGCATGAATCGATTATAATTCCTTATATCAAATAAAAACATATTTCCTAAAGTACTGCCTTGCATTGTGTAGGCCTCCCACCTGTATAAAGTCTAATGTTAACTTCATATGATTGTATGTTATATGAAATATATCTGTTCCTTCCCCAGCGCTTGGCCAGAATGAATTTGCCCATCGGATTAGATGGAAAAGTCCATTTCACCAGCACACTTGCTTCTCTTATTCGCACTGCACTCAACATCAAAATCGCTACAGGTTTTTTCCTCTGTCTTTGTCGTTGTCTCTTTTGCAGTCAATAAAAATATTTTCTGTCATTCACCACTGTTGCATACGTAAATATTTACTCTGGGTTGCATTGCTGTTGCTTTACATATTCACTTACAGGACATATGCACACGTGACAATATTAGAAGATATCGTCTTGATTTTATTTAAACTTGATAGTTGTTCAGTTGATATAAAAGCGGAGTTTCCTAAAACCGAGCACGATTCAATGAGGTCTCATTCCTGAAACCGTATGTGCTACATGTGAATGTCTCAATGGCATCCAGTGTAGTTTCATTGACTTTCTTCTCACAGGCCAAAGGAGCGAACGCCTTCTGGAATTGCTCACTCACCTCCAGACATGTTGCTGGTCGACCCTTCCCCAGCCTAACGAAGGCTGATGTGTAGTCACACTTAGTGAGGGCAGTGAGGGCAGTGAGGGCAGGGAGAGCAGTGCACATACTTTGTGCTATTTTCTCTGCAATTGAATAAATATCCACGTCTCTCCTTTTTGCTCCGGAATCCACATCCATCCAAATTCTGGCCTGATATTTGTAGCAGTGGAAAAGGAGTATGATAGCAATATTGATATCTGAAGCCCTCACAACTCTGTTGCCACTGAATTCCGGAGCTGCTATAATTTCCTTGATGTGGAGACGCAAGCTTGTGTCTGCTTCATGATGGTTGCTTGATAGGGCCTTGACCTCCTCTGTGGCACCAGGATTGCTCATTGAAATAATCCGGACACCTTTGTCATCATAACCGATGAAAACCTGGCGATTGGAGATAATATCTCCGTATTCACTTTTTTCCCCACTATCTTGATAAGAGGTCGGGCAGTTGACGCTTAAAAGAGGGTGGGCGACTTCAAAGCATCACTTAGTTTTGGATGAGCTTTTTCTGGGCCAGTGATAGAGTAGACTATGTCATCGGAGCCTCACTTTTCCTGTTCTCCATCTTTGATTGATGCAGTGGCATAGGTATTGACTACTACATCAATGTGCTGACAATGTAGAGCAGTGATCTGGATCAGGATGCATCGACCAAGGCCACTGTAGCTGCGAGGTAAATTCAGTGCTAACCAGTGCAACAGGAAGTTGCCATCAATAATGCAGGCATCAACTGTTGATGGCTCCCCAGACTCGACTTGATATTCCAAGTATCGAAGAAGTTTACTCTTACAGTGCATTCATAAAGTATTCAGACCCTTTCACTTTTTTCACATTTTGTTATGTTGCAGCCTTATGCTGAAATCGTTCAAATTCATTTTTTCCCTCATCAATCTACACTCAATACCCCATAATGACAAAGAAAACAGGATTTTAGAAAGTTTTGCAAATTTATTAAAAAGAAAAAACTGAAATATCACATTGACATAAGTATTCAGACCCTTAACTCAGTACTTAGTTGAAGCACCTTTGGCAGCGATTACAGCCTCGAGTCTTCTTGGGTATGACGCGACAAGCTTTGCACACCTGGATTTGGGGATTTTCTGCCATTCTTCTCTGCAGATCCTCTCAAGCTCTGTCAGGTTGGATGGGGACCATCAGTGGACAGCCATTTTCAGGTCTCTCCAGAGATGTTCGATTGGGTTCAAGTCAGGGCTCTGGCTGGGCCACTCAAGGACCTTCACAGAGTTGTCCCGAAGCCACTCCTGCGTTGTCTTGGCTGTGTGCTTCGGGTCATTGTCCTGTTGGAAGGTGAACCTTCGGCCCAGTCTGAGGTCCTGAGCGCTCTGTTTCAGGTTTTCATTAAGGATATCTCTGTACTTTGCTCCGTTCATTGTTCCCTCAACCCTGACCAGTCCCCCAGTCCCTGCTGCTGAAAAACACCCCCACAGCATGATGCTGCCACCACCATGCTTCACAGTTGGGATGGTATTGGGCAGGTGATGAGCAGTGCCTGGTTTCCTCCAGACATGATGCTTAGAATTGAGGCCAAACAGTTCAATCTTGGTCTCATCAGACCACAGAATCTTGTTTCTCACAGTCTGAGAGTCCTTTAGGTGCTTTTTTGCAAACTCCAAGCGGGCTTTCATGTGTCTTTAACTGAGGAGAGGCTTCCGTCTGGCCACTCTGCCATAAAGCCCAGATCGGTGGAGTGTTGCAGTGATGGTTGTCCTTCTGGAAGTTTCTCCCATCTCCACACAGGATCTCTGGAGTTCAGCCAGAGTGACCATCGGGTTCTTGCTCACCTCTTTTACCAAGGCCCTTCTCCCCCGATTGCTCAGTTTGGCCGGGCGGCCAGCTCTAGGAAGAGTCCTGGTTGTTCCAAACTTCTTCCATTTAAGAATTATGGAGGCCACTGTGCTCTTGGGAACCTTCAATGCAGCAGAGATTTTTTTGTAGGCTTCCCCAGATCTGTGCCTCGACACAATCCTGTATCTGAGCTCTGCAGGCAGTTCCTTCGACCTCATGGCTTGTTTTTTTGCTCGGATATACATCGTCAGCTGTGAGACCTTATATCGACAGGTGTGTGCCTTTCCATATCATGTCAAATCAATTGAATTTATCACAGGTGGACTCTAATCAAAGTGTAGAAACATCTTAAAGATGATCAAGAGAAATGGGAGGCACCTGAGCTAAATTTCAAGTGTCATAGCAAAGGGTATGAATACTTATGTAAATGTGATATTTCTGTTTTTTCTTTTTAATAAATTTGCAAAACTTTCTAAAATCCTGTTTTCCCTTTGTCATTATGGGGAATTGAGTGTAGATTGATGAGGGAAAAAATGAATTTAAACGATTTCAGCATAAGGCTGCAACATTACAAAATGTGAAAAAAGTGAAGGGGTCTGAATACTTTCTGAATGCGCACTGTAGCTGTTTCCTATGGTTCCATCTGTGCAACACATGGACAACGGCACAGAAATAAGCGGAAAAGATAGCACGTGCTGGAGATCAAATTTCTGTTTCTGTGCCCAGATGATGAGCCATCCCAGTAAGTCGTGCGTGCAATTCAACTCAGCGACTTTCTTATTTATTGCCCATCTGTTTTTGACATCGTCACTTTCAAAGTTGAAGATTTTGTTTTTCTTGATTGGTTGCTCAAAGCAGGCAGTATCCTGTATGCAGGCCTCTGTGAATTCAGCATACTGCTTCTCTATCTCCTTGTGGAATGAAAGGATGTACTGCTTTGCAGCCACGCAGGATGCTTTACCTGTCAAGATATTGTACAGCGCACCTGTGAGAGTTTCTCTCTGAATGGATTGCATGAGATTCCATGGCACAGACTATCTTCTCCATGTCACCATCGTCTCTTCTAATCATTGCTGGGCACAATTCGGCAGCACCAGCGTCGACTGTGCTCATGCCTGAGGTTTCATTCAGGGTGGTGACCATTTATGCTCTGAGCGACTTTGTCAGCATCCATCGCAGACGTGCATTGTAATTGTTTGTGGCTGCTGAACTTCCTGGCAATCTCGATGCGGCATTACCATTTACTGTTTGTTTGATATCAACAGGGCATCAAGAAAAGTCATTTTTGCTCCTCACGGTGAAAGCTCCCTTCTTGAGGATAGCCCGCATACCAGGATGGGTGTTGTACATATCATGCAGATTTGCAACATTTCTGGTCATCCATCATGTATCGTTCACATGGTTGGTAATGAAGAACAGTCCAATGGCCCTCGACAAAGCATCCATGAATAGGTCGATGTTGTTATTCCGACGCCTTAATTAAACATATGGTAGTCTTGGCCGTTGTGGACATACGTCAGCGAGAATTGGGCAGTCTCACTGTGTTCGCCCATCTGTGTTTTATTCCTGTATTCACCATACTCTCCGAGAACCCTGTCCACCATTGGATTGTCCATCACCTCCCATGATGTCTCATCATTACCAGAGAAAAAGATCTATAGTGCTACCACCACCTTTTCATCCAATTCGGTTATTGTCAGAAAGGAACAAAAATGGAGGACTTGAAATCTAAGGGCTAGGAGCTCATGCGATCTATCATAGTATGTGCCAGATAGAAGGCCTTGGTAGAGACCCAGTTGGTATGCACGCCTTATTCTGTCAGAACTTCTGGTCCTCCAGCAGCAACAACGAACCTTCCGATTGCTTTGAAGAAAGCCATCTGTATGTTTAAGGCACCAAACATAATGAAAATATCATCGTACATCGGTGACTCTGCAGACAGAATTTGCAAATCTGGCTTTGCGATGTTCAGATCATAAGACACAATTGCAAGTCATTGATTGCATCCTTTAGCACACCGTTGTGCAATATGGAGTTTCTCAACCACGATGACTAAATTTATTGGTGGCTGTTGTAAATTTGGCATGTAATGGACCACTTGTGGTAAATGTTCGGCGTAGTATTGAGCATTGCATCCAGACCACATTTGTATGTTTTCCGTACACATTGCATGACATATCATCCATATTGAATCCTCATTTTGACTTGTTACATAGTGATGAGGGCCCCCTCTGCATCTCTGCAATCTTGAAGACTGTCCCTCGTGCATGGCTTCTTGTTGTGTGGTGTCAGAATAGCATCAGCAGCAACCAGATCTTGTTTTTGCTCCTGCTGGAGTTTGATGTCCATGGCAGTTGTAATAGTTCCTTGCTCACTTGTCCCTGTGAGGAGTTCTCAATTTGATGCAATGTTCCCATTGTGTCATGAAAGCTGTCAGCCCCTGACAAAATACAGCAAATCTCATCATAGTTGTCGAATGCCAGGCCCATTACTGCATTCATTTGAGTTCCATCAGGACATGGGATATCAGCAGCTTGTTGGGAGAGAGCCACCTCAGTTTCAAATTCTGGTAGTTGATGCTATGCCAAAACCTATTCAAAATTGTTACCAGCTTTCTACTACCTGCCATAGACTTGACTCCCATCCCGAGGGCGATGTGCTTTTGACTTGTGAATGAGCAATTCCGGGAGGCATTCGCTACTTTGGCCTACGAGAAGAAAGTTGAAACTGAACTGGATGCCATTGAGACATTCACGTGTAGCATGTACGGTTTCAGGAATGAGACTTCTTTGAATCAAACTCGGTTCCTTGCCTTTGATAAGGTCTATTGCCTGCCCAAGGAACCCAAAAATCCACTCGTCAAATTGAACGGGATCGCTGCCATCAGTTTACCACCAAGTAGAGCTGAGTTCCTTCATGTGCAGCGATCAGAATTTGTGGCAAGGATGTGAGCACATGCTGATGAGCACCAAATGTATCAGTCTCCAGGAAAGGGTTGGGAGCTATCAGATGGTTCCTACGATATTGTCTGTTTTTAGGGTCCGCAGCTCCCCGAGAAGTTCATGCTTGATGATGAAATGGAGAATGACAGTGATTGTGACAGTGATGATCACCTGTCTCTGTCATTGGTCGATGAAGATGACAGACTTGACAACATTTCAGATGTCATTCATACAATGTAGCCTCCTACATCCATTTGCATTTGCTAGTTTCATTGAAATGTTTGAAGACATTTTGCCAAACATGTTTATACCGCTTGATACATTTCATTACAGCCAACTACTTCTAAATAATTCTTAAGACCCTTAGTCTGATTTATTTTCGTTCTTAAGTATCTGATTCTTGTTACACGTTTGGTCATCTTTTGTTTGTGACAAATTTCGTGTTTGTACTCGTTAGTCTAATTAAAGGTGTTCCCGGTGTGTACCCCGGTTTAGAATAGGTACACCGTTTCCCTGCGCATCGTAAGAGGCGACCAAGGGTTGGCGTCAGGGAGGGCATCCGGCCATAAAAACATTGCCTCAAAAAGGGAACCATGATTGTCATGGGGCCCGCAAGGCTAACCCCCGCTCTAGTGGGGAAAATGGCCTTAAAACGATCATTCATTCATTCATTCAGTCTAATTAAAGGTGTAATTAGCACTACTTCATGGCATTTTTATGCTAATTAGTCAGATCACTATTCAATCTTAAGTCATGTTTCCATTGCTCCTGGGATGGGAGAAATCTCAAAAATACGAGTTTGATGTCTGGACTCAAAAATCTAAATAAATGTGTGCTATGGTGCGGTGCCACGTTAATTAGGTGCCACTGATCTGGTGAAACTTAACAATGAGCTTTTCAAGCTTTGGACTGATGGTAAAATGGATCCTCACCATTGAGAACTTTGTTCCCAATTGCCTAATTAAATCGAGCCCAGCTCCCAGTCTAATACATATGCACATCATTTTGTTTCGCGATGTGATCAAAGATGGCCGGCTGGCGGCCATTTTGTCACTTAAACGTCCCCAGCCATTCATTGAACATGCATGGTCCGAATTTGTTCAAACTTGGCACAATCATAGTACATGACAGCATACACGTACACCTCACTTTATTTTGCGATCTGAGCCAATATGGTCAACTGGTAGACTGGCGGCCATTTTAGTTGTAAAAAAAAACCCGGTATTGAACACGCCCTCAACCATTTTTCGGACATGCATTTACCGATCTTGTTCAAACTTTGCACACAGATAATGAATGATGGCTTACATATGCACGTCATTATTTTTGAGATCAGATCCAAGAGAATATATATATTTTGTTAAACGTTTGCCCAACCATTTCTCAGCCATGCATGGACCAATTTTGTTCAAACTTGGCATAAAGCCAATACATGAGAGTATACTGTACATATGCAGATTTTGTTTTGGAATCCAAGCAAAGATGGCCGAATGATGGCCTGTAACTCCATAAAGTAAAATTACTAAAACCACGAGGGCTATGTATGACATTTTATGTCTTTTTCTTGTTGTTTATTTTGCTGTGAATAGGTGAGCAAGATCAGATGGAACTGGATGAAGAGCTGCGCAAAGATATCATTACAGTTTGGCCGAAAGTCAAACCTGAAACTTTGAACCTCATTATTCCCAGACACCAAGGTGCATCCTTATATTTTCACTTTCTTCTAACTTTTATGTCTCCGTTTTAATTTTATTAATTCTGTAATATTTTTGTATCTTTTTCTTATCATATTCATAAATATTATGTTTACTTTTATTGCTTAATATATTTTTCTGTCCATTTCCTGCATCTTTTTCAACCTAGATCCAGATCTTACAGTGAGCAAAGTGTATGCAGCCCACCTAATTGTTGATTTCTACAGAAAGAGGAGGCAAAAGGTGAGGTATCCTCCCTCTCATAAGTGCATGCTGTGTAATTTGTCAGCAAAATTCAAAATGTCAAATGCTTTGGATATTAACAGCCTCACCTGTCTCAGAGAGTTCATCACCATTTGTATATGCACATGTTAATTTTTATTTTGACACAAATTCATGAAAAACATCGATTGAGTGAACGATCTTTTGTCAAGAATCAAGCAAAGAGTACAAAGGTAGATTGTTGATATCACCTTGCAAATGCAATCAAGCAAGCTTGGTCTGATTTGTCTTTGTGTTTATCGTGAAACTCAAGCACGCTTGTTATACGAATTAATAGAAACACAGATAGATAGATAGATAGATAGAAATATAGATAGATAGGTATATAGACAAACAGACAAATATATATATATATATATATATTGTTACAGACGCGGTTTTAGATGTTATATTGACCGAGCGGTGGTGTATTACCGCGTCCGAACAGTTACTCCCCGATTAGAACCCGATCCCGCCCGATTCCACTCGAACGTTGGCCGAATCGCGCTACGCTAAATCAATGATGGAAAGGACACAACGGCTGGGATAAATGACACGACACAAGGGGGTACAGTTCTCAAGACCTCCGGAGGAGGATATAATTGGTAATGCAGAAAAGGGGTAGATTACACGGTAAGAGGTAAAGCACAGAAAAGATGGGCACTTAAACACAGTCTTATCTATCCCCGACAGACCACAGACAAACGGGACAAGACTGACTTACACGGGGATTGATGGCAGGGAAGGACAGGCAGTCGATAGCACAAGGTGCACCTTGGCTCAGGGGCAGAATCAAACGCGGTCCGGTCCAGAGATGCGGGGAGGTATTGCAGCGCTCGGAGGTGGCGTCTTCTCTCTCCAAGCTGAGGGCGCATCTGACGTCACCTCCCTCTTCCTGCGCATGCTCAGCGGCGAGTGACACGCCCTCGGCTCGTTGTCTCCGCCCCAGATGGAATCGGTCCGCCGCTTCTATTGGGTGCGGGGGGTTACCGGGCTCCGCCCTTGACGAGGAGCTGACAGTGAGCCCCTGCGTGGTAACCCCGTCGGAGCACATGTTCAATGGCGGCTAACCAAGCCGGAGTGAGGACGCACACTCCCCGCGCCGCCGCCGCTGTTGTTGTTGTTGTTGTTGTACCATGAGGAAGAGCTGCGGGGAGGTATTGGGAGGTCCTAAACTTTCTAACGGTGCCATACAATCACATTCTGGTGCAACGAAGAGTCAGAATTAATGGAAACGAGTCCTTAACTGACATAGACTAAGAATAACTAGCAAGATGTCCTATAGTTGTCTACGTGAGATGCGGTGGGCCTAGATGCGACATTTAATGGGGGAAATAGGGGAAGGTCGGGTCTACAGAGTGCTGTTTACAGAAAATGGGACTAGGGAATGGGGGATTGGGGATAGTTGGGAAGTATTGGGGAAATAGGGGAATATTTACAAGCGGATATGGATGGAGGCCAATCTCATATCCGCAACATTGCACCCTTCTCTACCTCGGGGCGTCCCGACCCGATAAATTTTTACTTACTTTAGTGTGGCACTCAGATGTAGTTCCCTCTACTATTAACTCAACCCTGAGTGCGACAGTTTTACAGATGTTCACAAATGAGTAAATATGTCCCCCTGCGACGTTGCACCCTTCTCCTCACAGAAACACACCCACAGGATAACCGAATCGCGGAAAGAATCCTCAAACTAAACATACAGCCGGTAGGGAGCATCATTTATACAAGACTACACTGATATTTACACTACGATCCAGGACCTGTTCTTTGAGGAACACATGCAGATGTTATGCATAGAGAGAGCACGCATGCCAGCATCGATACACCAACCCACGAGTGCTCTGTGGCCCTACGGCCTTTAATAATGTGCAGAGCACCCCATCCAAGCACCAAAAGCACCACCCCATCATGTACAGTCAGCACCATCCGGTGCACCAATAAAGTGTTCATAGTCACCGGTGGTGTCGCAGCCGGCCGATGTTCTGCCGCTGGTCTTGCCTTCATGGAGCACTTGGCCTTCTGGCTTCCTTAGAAATAAAGAAAGGCGCCAACTGCGTCCATTTCTAAATTGTGGCCGTCAGGGGGCCAACTATAGTGGTTCACCTCCATGGCATAGGTGCCACGTTGACCCAGAGGTCCATCAACGGGTGGTGCTTGCCCGCAAAAGAACTGCGGTCCATGGTGGGCGGCCACAAAAATTGCGGTCCATATGGTGTATCGATCCAGGCAGCAAGCAGCGAAAGTACAGGCCCACAACTGCAGAGCCCGCACCTCTCTCTCCTCTCTCTCTGCCCCAAAGCCAGATCCTCGGAGGTGGGAGACAAAAGAAGACAATTGAGTAAGGTGGTAAGGGTGCAAAAGTGCACGCAATACAAGGTAATGCACACTGGGGGCACATGGGAACCAGGTGAGACAGGTACGTTCCTACCGTACGCCCCCCCCCCCCCCACCAGCTAACCTACATTGCCCCTCCCTTACCCCTTACTGTATCCACAAAACACAACACTACCCATAAACATCTACTTTACAAATCAACAAACGTCCCTACTGTCTTCCCCGTTCCTCCCATAAACCAAATTCGTCTTCTCTCCCTCCTAACCAATCAAATTTGCCATTTCCAACTCAACATCAAAATTTGCCATCACCAATTCATCATCAGTCCCTCCTAAGGAGGGAGAGATGGAATCACCCCAATGTCTCATCCACGTCGTGATGCGTCTCACAAATCCAAACAGCAATTCTCCTTTCCTGCAACACAAAACAAAGAAACACAGGTGTGGAGTCATCATCATCACCTCAGGTAAGTGGCTGCGTATGGTGCGACAGGTTCGTCAATCCTAACTATTTCCTAAATGACTTTAATAACTTTACATTACCCGGGGTCTTTCCCTGCCAATCCATTGGCCAACTTACACTATGGGTTCTAAAAACCAATTCCCATTGACCAAACTGTGGTGCTTCTCAATTTGGGGTCTCACTCCCCCGATTCAACACTCGGTGCGCTCGCACAATTTCTGGGCTGTGACGTGTAGCTCTCCCAGCAGGTCTACCCACCTGCACACCTCCACCACTGTAGTTGCCACCCGAGCTTACCTGCTCCTCACCCTAACCTAACTAACTGGGGAAGGCCCTCTCGCACTTTCACCCCCTCAGTGCCCTCTCTGGCACGGGCTGCCCGATCCACACCCGGGATCCTCAGGCACCCACTGACACTAACGTCTCCCAGAACCCACCTGCGGCCTCACCTGGCCGACATCCTCACAGTGGTGGAGTGCCCAAACCAACTACACACACTAACAGGCTACACGCCCAGCCATTTCCACAACACTAATGCACCCATCCACAATACCATTCTGCAACCGCACCACAAATGCCAATATCCAACCACAATTTACCTATACCCTCTACCTAACACTTACACTACCCGCCCCGGGTACTCGTGAAAGGGGTCCACTCTTCCCCCATCCACACCTTCGCACCATGCACACCACTCCGTACCACTTACTCCAACTCTCTCCACACCACTCATTCTCTGCTCCATATATTCCACACACCTGTACTTGCACACCTGTGCTCTCACACCTGGTGCCACCTGCACCCTTCTCTCCCCAAGCGCATTCGCGCTGATCCACAACACTCACTACTCATACACTGCTCCACACACCTGTCCAGTTCTCACACAGCATCATCTCATCTAACTACTCCCCTCTGAAACTTGCGCTTCCCAGTCGTCCCTTTAAACTATTGCGCTCCCTCGTCATTATCATCCACACTAATCTACCTGCGTCCCCACTACAGGTATCAGTCACTAACTAATCTTAACGTTACCTAATGTCATCTCTAGATCCCTAACAATATAACCTAACCCACCCGGGCTAGTTTTCACTGCCATACACCCCATAAACTATAGCGCATTTGCCCCACTTTTGTGAGGGATGACAGAGTTGCCATCCCACCACATCGGGCCTCTCCCACTACCAATTTTGCACATCAAATTTCAACAAATCAAATTTTGTTTTTCTCTAATTTTGGGTCCAAAACACTAACCTCATCACTACAGTCTACTTACTAATGCCTCTCGGTGCGCCAATTCACTTCTAAAGCTCGGCTTCGTACAGCCAAGCCATGAATGCGGGTTGTTTGGTGCCAGCGGCTGGATACGTCCCGCATTTGGTGCAGGGAAGGAGGTTTACCCGGGCCGAGGTCCCACGCACCATCTCGGCACGGAGCCATCCCATGGCCCGATCTCGACCTGCCGGAATGCCTCAACAAAAAGTGGTCGCCATGACGACCCTTCCTATCGGGCTGCCCGCTCCGCCTAGTGGAGCCCGGACGCGGCCGTTCCAAGCGAGGCACAGCGTGGATCGCGTACGGCGGTTCTTTCGAAACCGCCGTGGTTCGGATCCCCGCTGGTCCTCGCGGCACGCGAAGCTGCCCGACGCGCACCGAGGGCCCGATTCGGCGATAAGTCGTTCTAACCTCTAACCCGGTTACCGTCGATGCTTCACCTGCATGCTTACATGCATACGCTACCCCTTTCTTGCTCATACATCCAGCCGTTTCCATGCTCCTCGTCGTACCTTCTCTAACACACCCAGGTACACTCATTCCACTCCCAGCCTTGGTCACACACCTGACCACCGAACACTTTGGCACACATCCGTTGGTCGCACACCTCACCAACACACCTCTTCGCGCCCCCTCCTCGGTCACCTCCTCTGTGACAATCACAGGTGTGCCCTCACTCGCACACCCAACCACGTGCCTCACTACCAATTCCAGCGTGCATTCCCACACACGCTCTACCATTCCAGGTGTGCTTCCTTTCTCACCTGTCACAACCAACTCACGCTCTGTGGCACTCTTACTACTCTCACCTCCACTCTTGACAGCGCACTCACCCTTACTCTCGACAGCGCACTCTTTCCTCATGCACCCGTCGCGTCCGTTACACACCTTTCTCGCGCACACTCTCCCGTTACATCCTCTGTAACACTCACCACAGGCGTGCATTCTCCCTTTACACCCTCCGTAACACTCCTCACTACGCGCTTCCATGTGCTCCCTCGCACACGCGCTACGACCGACTCACTCTCGACAGCACCCTCACTCCTTGGCACGCACTTTTTTCTCACACACCCCAGAGTCGGACTTTCTCGCACACCTCCTTTTTCGCACACCAGACCTGTCGCACACTTCACCAACGGCCTCTCACGAACACCCGGGTCCATCTCGACCCCCAAGCTTATTAAATCCCCTGGCGCATCATACGCACGACCATATTGGTCACCACTTACACCGGGGCCTCTTCCTCTTCGCTTCTCCTCCATCACCTGCGAATCCCTCATCCGGTTAATGAGCACATCATCACGATCCGAACACAGACTTTGGACCAATTCTTTTACTTCCTCTTTTATCTCTTTCTTATCCCCTCTCCGTCGCTTCTTAATTTCGCTCACACCTTCTTCCACTTCTTCTAATTTCTGCTTCACCTCTTTTATTTCCCGGTGCGTCTCCTCAAGTTCGTCCTCTAAGGCTACCTTGACCGTTTCCATGTGCGTCCTCACCTGCCGGTCCTTCGTCTCCATTACCTCTATCACCTCGTCCATTTTCCTCGTCAGGTCCTCATGTACCGTCTGACACTCTTTTTTAATTACCCCTACGTCCTTTTTCATCTCCTTCTGTGTCGATTTTAAACCCTCTATTACCGCTGTGTTCTTCTTTACCTGGTCCCCCAACTCCTTTTGTCCCACTGTCAGTTGTTCTACTCCCAGTGTCAACTCCTCTATACCACCTTGCAATTTTACAGTCCCCTTTCTCACCTCCTTCTCCATGCGCTCCTTACAGTGCCTCACCTCCTCGCGCACTCCTCCGACCTCCTCACTCACACCTCTTCTGATCTCTGCTCCCATCACTTGCATCTCCTGCCCAGATGCCACCCTCATCTGCTCCATTTCCTCCCTGTGAGCATCCAATTTAGTTTCTACCCCCATTCTGACCCTCTCTATCTGCTGCCCCATTTGTTTAACTTCCCTTTCCGCTTGGTTCCTCATGTCCCTCAATTTGCCTTCCATACTGTTTTCTAACCCCTCTAACCCCTTTTTCATCCCTTCCATTTGATTCTCCTGAACGGCCATTCTGTTTTCTACCCCCATTAACCCCTCCTGTATTTCCCCTAATCTATTGTCTAATCCCTCTATTCTATTCCCTAACCCTCCGATCTGGGCCCCCATTTGGCCCTCCAATCGCTCACCCTGAGCATCCATCCGGTTCCCCATTACCCCCATTTGGCCCTCCAATCGCTCACCCAATCGCTCACTATCAGCCCTCATTTGCTCACTATTAGCCCTCATATCGTCCTTCTGCAGGTTGAGGGACGCCTGCATTTGCGCCATAAATTGCTCCATGAGGGCCTGCATTTGGGCCATCCCTCCCACTTGTGCAGCGGGTGCGGCCGCCGCAGCCATGTGCGAGGCGCCATTTTGCGAACCTGCCGCCCTCACTGCTTCGCTCTCCTCTTGTCCCTCAATTTGGTCCTGGATCGACCCTGCCTCACTCTCCTCTACCGGAACCCAGCCGTCTTGATCCGCCACAGCGCGACTTTCAAAATTCGGGTTTTTATTTTTGTAAAACAAAATCAAATTTCGCCGTTAATAATTTTGAGCGCGTGAAGCGCGCTTCGGGTCCGATCCCACTCCTGACACCAATTGTTACAGACGCGGTTTTAGATGTTATATTGACCGAGCGGTGGTGTATTACCGCGTCCGAACAGTTACTCCCCGATTAGAACCCGATCCCGCCCGATTCCACTCGAACGTTGGCCGAATCGCGCTACGCTAAATCAATGATGGAAAGGACACAACGGCTGGGATAAATGACACGACACAAGGGGGTACAGTTCTCAAGACCTCCGGAGGAGGATATAATTGGTAATGCAGAAAAGGGGTAGATTACACGGTAAGAGGTAAAGCACAGAAAAGATGGGCACTTAAACACAGTCTTATCTATCCCCGACAGACCACAGACAAACGGGACAAGACTGACTTACACGGGGATTGATGGCAGGGAAGGACAGGCAGTCGATAGCACAAGGTGCACCTTGGCTCAGGGGCAGAATCAAACGTGGTCCGGTCCAGAGATGCGGGGAGGTATTGCAGTGCTCGGAGGTGGCGTCTTCTCTCTCCAAGCTGAGGGCGCATCTGACGTCACCTCCCTCTTCCTGCGCATGCTCAGCGGGGAGTGACACGCCCTCGGCTCGTTGTCTCCGCCCCAGATGGAATCGGTCCGCCGCTTCTATTGGGTGCGGGGGGTTACCGGGCTCCGCCCTTGACGAGGAGCTGACAGCGAGCCCCTGCGTGGTAACCCCGTCGGAGCACATGTTCAATGGCGGCTAACCAAGCCGGAGTGAGGACGCACACTCCCCGCGCCGCCGCCGCTGTTGTTGTTGTTGTTGTTGTACCATGAGGAAGAGCTGCGGGGAGGTATTGGGAGGTCCTAAACTTTCTAACGGTGCCATACAATCACATTCTGGTGCAACGAAGAGTCAGAATTAATGGAAACGAGTCCTTAACTGACATAGACAAAGAATAACTAGCAAGATGTCCTATAGTTGTCTACGTGAGATGCGGTGGGCCTAGATGCGACATTTAATGGGGGAAATAGGGGAAGGTCGGGTCTACAGAGTGCTGTTTACAGAAAATGGGACTAGGGAATGGGGGATTGGGGATAGTTGGGAAGTATTGGGGAAATAGGGGAATATTTACAAGCGGATATGGATGGAGGCCAATCTCACATCCGCAACAATATATATATATATATATATATATATATATATATATATATATATATATATATATATATATATATATGACTCCATGGTAAGATCTCCAACCTTTAATTGAACAAACAATGACTCAACGTTTCGATTAACAACATGTGAAGCCACACGCCTCCGTTAATCTTCCTCAAGAGTGATAAAATCATCTCAACATCCCCTTACATGCACAGTGGGCGGGGTATATGCAAAGTGGGGTGGGCAATGCTGGACAGCCAATGAAACCGTGTCACACCGCTCTCGTGAACGGAGACGTTACCGACCAAATTCAAAAATCAACCGCATATTAACAGATCAAAATAATCCTGTAAGCAATGCTGGATTATAACTCAAGTGTTGAGAAAATCCGGAACAATCATTACATTTAATTAAAAGTTAAACTTGCCAACAATTAAATTGTAAATTAAATTAAAACTGTAAATATATTAAAGCCAAAATTTTTTTAAGACAAAATAAAATTGTCACATTATCAAGATCATCACATGTGGCCCTATGCGGTAAAGGTGAATGCGGGAAGGAGGTTGGTTTTAGGGGGAATAAAATGGGGGGGGGGGAACCAGAGGGGGTTGGAAGTGGAGGGGGGGGGTGTGGGAGAGGGGTGATTTGGAGAGATTGGAGGTGGGAGGGGGCAAATTGTCCGAATAAAAACCTTGTGTGATATATTATGTGGACTCGTTGTTCAAAGTACGGATGCCTGCTTCATTTACACAAGAGTGGGTCAAAAGCTACCGGTAAGTCAACTACCTCTTGTGTGATCGAGGTAACAGTTTCTTCTGTGTGCCAAGCCTCCAAAACACGTCTTCTGTTTCTGTTGGGTGTGGAGCCCAAAATATCAACCCTATCCCATAAAGGTGTGTGGCCTTCCTTAAGGCCGTGTTTGGCAATAGCAGATCTGCTAGGATAATTACATTCAAATGCTTTTTGGTGTTCAGCAATACGTTGACCTAAGGTCCTCCCGGTTTCACCCACATACTCAGCTCCACAACCACAGGGCACCACGTATACCACCCCTGACCTATCCTTCCTCGGAAGCTTGTCCTTGACCCTCATAAGGGCTTGGCGAAGGGTGAAAACCGGTGTGAAACTCACCCTCACTCCTGCCGATTTCAAAATTCTGCCGACCCTCTGTGAAACCCCCGGTACAAAAGGGAGAACACACCGACCCTTTGGTTGTTCTCGCGGTCTCAGCCTGTTGTGTGGGGAAGCCCTTATCGTTTTCCTGTTGGGTAGCAAGCTGTCAGGATAGCCATTTGCCCTTAACACATTTTGAAGATGGTCCACCTCACTCATCTTGTCTTCCAAGGTAGATGGTAAATCACATGCTCTTTTTGAGAGGGTGTGCACCACCGATCTTTTGTGTTCCATTGGATGGCAAGAATTGAAATCAAGGTAGCGATCAGTGTGTGTAGGTTTTCTGTACACCGTTACCTTTAAGGCTCCTTTGGGATCCCTTGCTACGAGTGTATCCAGGAAGGGAAGGGCTCCATTTTTCTCCTCTTCAATGGTGAAATTAATGGAGGAAAAAGTTTTATTTATGGTCTCATGGATGATGCCCACCTCATCAGAATGACAGATGACAAATGTGTCATCCACGTACCGGAACCAAACACGTGGTTGCACTAACAGGGCTGGAATGGTGCATTCCTCCAAATCCTCCATCACCATGTTGGCAATCACAGCCGATACCGGGGAACCCATGGCGGTGCCATAAACCTGCTTGTAATATACCTCATTAAATACAAAGTAGGTGGAAGAGAGGCAGGTAGAAAGCATGTCACAGACGTCCATCGTGCTTAAGGCTCCCGCAGTCTCTTTCCATCGATCATCCTCCATCAAACGCCGGTCTGCCACCTCAATCGCCAGGGCTATGGGCACGTTGGTAAATACAGACACAACATCAAACGAAACCATGGTCTCGTGTGCCTCGATGGTGAGCTGCTTCACTCTTTCAGCAAATGCTGTGCTATTGTGTACGGTTCGCTCTGTTGTCCCCACCAAATGCTTCAAAATGTTTGCCAAAAACTTGGATAGCGCATATGACGGACCATTAATACAGGAAACGATTAACCGTAATGGAAATCCCTCTTTGTGCACTTTCGGTAGCCCTTATGCCCTGGGAGCCACGCCCTTACTGCTGTACAGACGTTTGTATGCCGCAGCTGATAATCTCCCAGTCGCTTTTAATCTGGCAAGCATTGAGTTTAACCTTCGTTCCTCCTTCTTCGTTGGATCTGCGGTTAACCGTTCATAAGTACTTTGGTCAGCCAACATATCCTGCATTTTGTTCGTGTATACAAGACGATCCATGAGCACCGTTGCCCGTCCTTTGTCCGCTGGTAAGAACACCACATCGTCCATGTTGCGTAACTCTCGTAAAGCTTGTTGTTCTTTCGGGTCCAAATTGAAATTGTTGTGTGAAAATTGCGGAGGGCGAAGTAAAACAGCAGCCACACGTGATCTGATTTCGTTCTTGGTGGTGTTATCAAGATTCATCATCGCAGATTCCACCCGTGATACAATGGTGTCTTTCGGAACAAATCGGGGAGTGATGGCAAAATTAAGGCCCTTCTGCAACAAGCTGGTTTGTGCCTCCGAGAGCTGTGTACTCGACCGGTTAACCACCCATCGGTTCCGAAGAATGTTCACGTCAACGATGGGAGTCATGCGATGTGTGGTTTCATCAACCAATGCTGTGAACTTTCGTTGATGTCGTTTCCCCACCGATGTCCGAGTGTGCTCCGCGAAAGTGTGAGCTCTCCGTTGTATTCGGTCCCATAACTCGCCAGGTAGTCTTGGCGCAATAGTACGAGCCAACCGTTGCACATGGTCATTCCGTTTAGCGAGGCGATGGTGGCAGTTTGAAATGCGCAAACGAAGAAACCTCCGTCCTGTTGCCTGCATGATCTGCTTATCATGATCTAAGCAGATCATGCAGGCAACAGGACGGAGGTTTCTTCGTTTGCGCATTTCAAACTGCCACCATCGCCTCGCTAAACGGAATGACCATGTGCAACGGTTGGCTCGTACTATTGCGCCAAGACTACCTGGCGAGTTATGGGACCGAATACAACGGAGAGCTCACACTTTCGCGGAGCACACTCGGACATCGGTGGGGAAACGACATCAACGAAAGTTCACAGCATTGGTTGATGAAACCACACATCGCATGACTCCCATCGTTGACGTGAACATTCTTCGGAACCGATGGGTGGTTAACCGGTCGAGTACACAGCTCTCGGAGGCACAAACCAGCTTGTTGCAGAAGGGCCTTAATTTTGCCATCACTCCCCGATTTGTTCCGAAAGACACCATTGTATCACGGGTGGAATCTGCGATGATGAATCTTGATAACACCACCAAGAACGAAATCAGATCACGTGTGGCTGCTGTTTTACTTCGCCCTCCGCAATTTTCACGCAACAATTTCAATTTGGACCCGAAAGAACAACAAGCTTTACGAGAGTTACGCAACATGGACGATGTGGTGTTCTTACCAGCGGACAAAGGACGGGCAACGGTGCTCATGGATCGTCTTGTATACACGAACAAAATGCAGGATATGTTGGCTGACCAAAGTACTTATGAACGGTTAACCGCAGATCCAACGAAGAAGGAGGAACGAAGGTTAAACTCAATGCTTGCCAGATTAAAAGCGACTGGGAGATTATCAGCTGCGGCATACAAACGTCTGTACAGCAGTAAGGGCGTGGCTCCCAGGGCATACGGGCTACCGAAAGTGCACAAAGAGGGATTTCCGCTACGGTTAATCGTTTCCTGTATTAATGGTCCGTCATATGCGCTATCCAAGTTTTTGGCAAACATTTTGAAGCATTTGGTGGGGACAACAGAGCGAACCGTACACAATAGCACAGCATTTGCTGAAAGAGTGAAGCAGCTCACCATCGAGGCACACGAGACCATGGTTTCGTTTGATGTTGTGTCTGTATTTACCAACGTGCCCATAGCCCTGGCGATTGAGGTGGCAGACCGGCGTTTGATGGAGGATGATCGATGGAAAGAGACTGCGGGAGCCTTAAGCCCGATGGACGTCTGTGACATGCTTTCTACCTGCCTCTCTTCCACCTACTTTGTATTTAATGAGGTATATTACAAGCAGGTTTATGGCACCGCCATGGGTTCCCCGGTATCGGCTGTGATTGCCACATGGTGATGGAGGATTTGGAGGAACGCACCATTCCAGCCCTGTTAGTGCAACCACGTGTTTGGTTCCAGTACGTGGATGACACATTTGTCATCTGTCATTCTGATGAGGTGGGCATCATCCATGAGACCATAAATAAAACTTTTTCCTCCATTAATTTCACCATTGAAGAGGAGAAAAATGGAGCCCTTCCCTTCCTGGATACACTCGTAGCAAGGGATCCCAAAGGAGCCTTAAAGGTAACGGTGTACATAAAACCTACACACACTGATCGCTACCTTGATTTCAATTCTT